>NC_041394.2:130864535-131017035 GCF_900747795.2 Erpetoichthys calabaricus
TTCCGAAGTACCTGCACTCATGAATATGTCTGTATGCGTCAGTCGCTCAAATCCCCTTGCTTCACACCGGCGAAGTACTGCTTTTAAATTTTTATTAAGAAGAAAAGAAAACCTTTTAAAATTGAGGGAAAATATACCAATAACAGTTTGTTAAGGATCTGTTTTTTTGTGAAGCTGCGTTCACTCGAGTGATCACTTCGAGATGACTTGCTGGCTAACCATAAGCGTTACCTGGTAGGTAACCACCCATACAATCAGATTGTGAATCAGACTACGAATGCCGTGAATGTAATTACCCCGATCTACATGCTGTCAAATAAACGAACCACACGCCGTGGCGCAATTTTAGGGGCTTAGCCTCTAGCGCTGACGTCCGAGGTTCGATTCCCGTAAGGGAGTGAAGTGAGCACTTCGCACCGGCGAAGTACTGCTTTTAAATTTTTATTAAGAAGAAAAGAAAACCTTTTTAAATTAAGTCTTAAAAAGAGCTGTAAAGATATTGACAATAAGCTACGCAAACACACCAAGACATGCAATCGTTTAAATCAAAGCGCAAGTCGAAAAACACCATCCCATAATATTAGTTAACGATTAACACATTTCTATATGTATTGTAAGCATACAATACAACTGATAATATGTTGCGCTTATTTATCTGGTGTACTGACATTTTTGCGCATTTAACGGCTGAAATCTGACGTGGTTTGTGCCCTTCAGAATGAAAAGAGTTTGCATTTACCTTTTTAATAAAAGGCGAGCTTTTAAGCCTGAGAAATCACCCCGTAAATGCACACGTTTAATTGCACATGTGTTAATATGTATGCTTACACAGTATTAAAAGACACTCAACAATTACACAGTATTAAAAGACAGTCAACAATTAACGTCATTTACCTTCGTTCCCGCGTTTGACTTGTGCTGTAAATCTCTTCCTCGTTTTCAGTTCACGTGATTATGTAGGAGGCGTAATACGTGATGACGTGATACGTGACTCCGCCTCCTCCATTAGAGTATATGGACAAAAAACAGGTTCCAGTTATGACCATTACACGTAGAATTTCGAAATGAAACCTGCCTAACTTTTGTAAGTAAGCTGTAAGGAATGAGCCTGCCAAATTTCAGCCTTCTACCTACACGGGAAATTGGAGAATTAGTGATGAATGAGTCAGTCAAACAGGTTCCAGTTATGACCATTACGTGTAGAATTTCGAAATAAAACCTGCCTAACTTTTGTAAGTAAGCTGTAAGGAATGAGCCTGCCAAATTTCAGACTTCTACCTACATGGGAAGTTGGAGAATTAGTGATGAGTGAGTGAGTGAGTCAGTCAGTCAGTCAGTCAGTCAGTGAGTCAGTGAGGGCTTTGCCTTTTATTAGTATAGATTTTATTTTCTTTCTTTTTATAGAACACCGATTACTGTTTATCTTGTGTTTATTAATTAATTATTGTTTTCTTGCTGGGCTAACCCTAGGAACATTTATGATTTTACTGGTTTTAAATGAATTTCTTAAATGTTCAGTTTGAATGTTGTATGGGAGATGTTTGATTAGCCCAGGTAATATTAGAAGCAGTGGCGGCTCGTAGCTAAAATTAGTGGGGGTGCTGCTCCAGAAAATTTTTAGCCTTTGTTTTAAAATTGTGTAAAAGGAAATAAACATGTAAAAAAGGAAAATTATTCAGAAACCGAAAAAAAAAATGAATCAAATAGAATAGCTGGAAGCAGGATAATAATCTAATTCTACACTTTACCACATTCAAGAATATGGTACACGGTTTTTAAGCACAACACATGTGGAGTAAAAAAAAACACTACCTTCCACCAGCACGCCAGAGTAGGCACTGCAGGAGAGACAGTGCTCTCTCTCCCTTGCAGCCTCGCATGCAGCTTCCTATGTGCGCAAGCGCACAACAGCCAAACACCACGCTGCTGGGACTGTGAAGCGCACAGTTCCATACAAAGATTTTTGTATCTTTTTCATAAAGTGGGGGATGGCTACTGACATTAAACTTAAGGATTATATATTGTACAAGTATAAAGAAAGAATTAAAGAAAAAAGGACTCATTATATTAAATGTTATCGATAATATCAAGTGGAAATAGGGGGTGCTGCAGTTCCACAGTGTCTATACGCGATTAGAAGTTGCAAACTGGGGTTTGTAGCCACTCATCTGGCAAGCTAGTTGTGTTGGTCACATTAGTTTTGAGTCTTTTTTATGTGGTTTGTGTAGTTTTTACATTGCTGTCTTTGTACTCTTGCACTTTTTAAAAAACTTTTTCTTGGTATTTTCCTAAGCACTTTCAATTACTCATTTAGCGTGTGTTTGTCATGTGGTGTCTAGTTTGAAGGATTTCAACAATCCAGGCTCCTCAGCTATTGGCCAAACTTCTAACTAAGAGTTAAACTGTTAGATTTTTGTGGAGATTATGATAATTGTTTGTGGTTATGTTTTAAGTAACTAAAGCACGAGTAACGACATTGTTTGATTAGGACCTGTTTGGGGAGAGTTTGACTATTTGGAAGTCCCCTTCCTCCAATAAACTATGTGCAATTTCCAACCCTAGTGCTCCTTCAAGGCTACACATTCATCACTTCTTCCATCCATGATTTGTTCTCTGGTCTACATTTGGTGGTTCAACACCCATTTAATAATGAATGAAGTCATTCAATGATGTGCACATTGATAATATATTTTGCATCCTCCTAACAACTTTGTCTCAAGCCCAATCTTTCATGAGAACATATTTATTAATACACACATGTTAGAGATTTTACAAAAAGAATTTCTGACTAACTTTCCTTGCCTCCTCAGACCATCTACAGTACTACCAAAGTATTATCTTGAAATACAGACACAAGAAATATCACAAAACCATACCAGTACCTTCATGGAAATGTACCTTTTGACTATTATAAACTGGGGACACATCGACTAAATTTTGAGACTGGAAGGCTGGTTTTAAATAAATCTATTTCTATCAATGTGAAACATAGTTTACCTCAACCCAAAACTAAGCCATCTTTCTCAACTGTAAAATATTTTAGTAAGTTTCGGGGATGTCTTTGAGAGCACAATGATCCTCAATCCTTTTAATGATTTTATTTAAAATAACTCTAAGTAGCAAGTTGCTGCTTAATGAACATTCTAGTATGACTCCCAACACTGCACTCTTAGAAAGCCACCCAGTTTTTCTCAGTTTGAACAATCATTATCTACCCAACTTAATGTTTAGGGAAATGCTGGTTTATTTTATTCAAAATGAGAAAAAAAATAATAAATTTTGTTAATTAGGAACAAGTACATTTTTTAGGATATATCAGGCCTTAATAATGTCATATTTAGCTAACTGAATATGTTGAACAATTGCTAAACCTTTGCTTATATCAGTAACTGTAAATGATGTATTTTAGTAATTTGTTTTCCAATGCTATGCTCTTTTTGTGGGTACTGAAAGGTGTATTTGAATATACAGATGGAAAGTAATTGTAGCAATGCATGCTTGACCATGCCATAGGTGCATTGAAATGAAATCACTTAATTAAAAAGAAGGAATGTAATCTATACTGATTGTACAGAATGGTAATTTTAAGATGAGATGTTCTGAATATTATGGATAAGTGAACATTGCTATAAATGAGTATGTACAATGCATTATCAGATTGTGTCAGTATCAGAGAAAATGGGTCATTCGCTGTGGCTCTAAGATACTTACAAAGGCTTGACAATGTGGCAAAATCCATAGTTTCTTAACCATATGTTGAAAATGCTAAGTTTATTTCTCTTATTATTTGGCAATTATTTACACAAATTTTACACAGAAAAGTTTCACTCAATATCTCATTCAAAAGTTAATCAATGGCCAGTTTTTAATTTTTATTTGTTATTGTTTTTAAAGTGAGATAAAATGGGTAGAACAGGATAAGAAAAGTGCCACATCAAAGAGAGAATAAAGTCCTCATTCCAGCAGAGCCCCCTACAAATCTATCAGTGCCCAGTTTTACATGTTTTTGTTCATTGTCTAAAGCTACAATCAAAGCTGATACTTTATAATAACTGGTTGTGTTAGATAGATAGATAGATAGATAGATAGATAGATAGATAGATAGATAGATAGATAGATAGATAGATAGATAGATAGATAGATAGATAGATAGATAGATAGATAGATAGATGTAAATCTTGTGTTTATTACATATCCATTCTAATCTATAAATAGAAAATTTTGTTAACATCAATTCAAAATTAATATTGTTAAATCTGATCCACTTATATAAATCGTTTATAAAGATCTTTGTACATGAACATTTACAAATATGGCAATGCACTTACTCCTACAGGGACTGTGTTCCGTGAAACACTTAAAGTGTATTTGACTGGAACCCTGATTGGAACTTATTGTAAAAAGACAATACATCACAAATGCAGACACATTTTTAATTCTTATCTTTACCGGTTCAGTTGTTTGCTGATAAAAGACATTCTTCATTAACAATAGACTAAGGACATATTGACCAGAAAGGACAGATGCAGGTATGCAAATACTGAAGGAGGAAGAGACAGAGAAAGAGAGCATCTACAGAGAAGACAATCATCGAATGCAGAATATAGAACAATAATAAAGGATCTGATCGGGCAGTTAATGCACTGGAACAAGAAAGTCAACTTGAAATGTGCAGAAATCAGGCAGTTTTTGTAGAAACAGCTGAGACTCAACAAAGCAGAGCAAATACACACCTGCCCTGAGTTCTCACTCCTTGACTCCTCTGTGTTATTATTTTTAATCAAGTTCACAATATTGTTAAGCATACATTGCTTTCCATAATGTTTGGGACAAAGACATTTTTTTTCTTGATTTACTCCTCACTACCCCACAGTTACAAACTACAATCAAACAATTCAGGCATGATTAAAGTGCACATTTCAGACTTTCATTTAAGGATATTTGCATACATTTTGGTCACACCAAATAGAAATGACAACACTTTTTATATATGACCATTTCAGGGAAACATAATTTTTGAGACAATTGGTGTCACAAGTGCGTATGATTCTTTAGGTATGTTTCATTGCTTCATTAGTTCAGCCATAAGATACTTAGGCTTGCTTCTACCTAGAGAGTACCTTTAAAGTCTGTAGTTACCATTCTTCAACATGATGACAAGAGCTGTGTCAGTGAAGGTCAAAGAAGCCATTATGGGGCTGAAAAACAAACATAAACCCATTAGAGACATTGGTAATACCTTAGGATTACCTAAATCAACTGTTTGGAATATCATGAAATAGAATGCACTAGTGAGCAGACCAGTAGGCCAAGAAAGAGCTTCACTGCTGATGACAGAAAAATCCTAACTATGGTAAAAAAAAAGCCTCAAATGCTTGTTCCAATAGATCAGAAACAGTCTTCAGGAAGTAGATGAGTGTGTCGGAGACTACTATCTGCAGAAGATTTCATGAACATAAATACAGAGGCCACACTGCAAGATGCAAACCACTACTTAGCCACAAAAACAGGATTGCCAGGGGCCTCATGTATAAACAGTGCATATGCACAAAAATGTTGCGTACACCCGTTTCTTTGTATATGCATGTTTCTGCTCAGTTTTGCAAACTCCCAGTGTCAAAACAGTGCTACTGTTTCAATGTTATTTACCGTTCTTTTTCATATTCACATCAATGACGTGGTATTTATCAAATACGCCAAAACTAATTGCATATATTTTATACATTTAGTTCACTTCATTGTAATCATTCTGTAACAATACAATGGTGCATGTAATAGCCAAACTATTCCAACTACCATAGCTGCTTTAGCACTGTTAGAAGAAATGGATGAATTAGAAGAGAACGAGCATTTATTGATGATGATGACTGGCTTCTAAGTCGATTTCGATTTCCTAGAGCAATCCCTTTGAAGCTGTGTGCTGAATTGGAACCGGCTTTACAAAGGCAGACTTTGAGTAATTGTGCCCTACCTACTCCTTTGCAAGTTCTGTCCACTCTCAGGTTTTTAACCACAGGAGCTTTTCAACGTGAACTTGCTGACCGATTGGGAATTTCACAAACATCACATCACTATATAGAATGGTATTATCTGCTTGTCATCCAGATATATAAAATTTCCGTACACTATGTTTGAACTGCGAAACATCAAAGCTCAATTCGCAGCAACATCCCATTTTCCATGTAATCGGCGTGATCAGCTGCACACACATTGCTATTGCAACAGCGCCGGACAAGTTACATCAGCCAGGGATAAATCACCAAAAGAATGAGCTGGTATTACATCATATATAGCTGGAGAACCTATGGAAACGGTGGCTCCATACAGTCACATGTGCTTTTTCCACTAATGCAGCAAAAGGCAAGCAGTCCTTTTAAGGATTGTGAGTCACCTCAAAGTAAAGAGCAGAGAATCAATCCATTGTGACGCTTGGTGCCGACGCAACACTATGATGGCACTTTTAGAGAATGAATTTGCTTATGTAAATAGAAAGCATTTCCACTCTATTAATGTGCTGCTCTATAAAGCACAGAAAGTGTGCTGTAGTGTGCAAGCATGTACCTGAAGAAATGCACTATAATGCACCTGACCCTAACCCACCAAAAGATCAGCCAACTCGGACAGCGTTACAACTTCATTTGAATGTAATTAGCAGAATGTAAAAACATGTAATCAGATGCATCATTTGTTTTTCAACTAATTAATTAAATATCACATAGAACATCCTTAATTCATTGACCACATCTCTTACAGCATCCACTACTGCATTTTATGACTCCAGAACAGTCCGTCAGCACACAGCCAGATGGCCTCCCAGCAGTTTCCGAGGCAGAGCTGTGTGTGCAGACGGCGCTGAAGCATCGCTCAGGGATCAACTTTTGTAATATTGTCTGAAACATACAGACAGACGTTGGATTATAAATATATATATATATATATATATATATATATATATATATATATATATATATGTGTGTGTGTGTACACTATATTGCCAAAAGTATTGGGACACCCCTCCAAATCATTTAATTCAGGTGTCCCAATCACTTCCATGGACACCTAGGCATGCAGACTGCTTCTACAAACATTTGTGAAAGAATGGGTCGCTTTCAGGAGTTCAGTGAATTCAATCATGGTACATGATAGGATGCCATCTGTGCAATAAGTCCATACATGAAATTTCATTGCTACTAGATATTCCACGGTCATCTGTTAGTGGTATTATAACAAAGTGGAAGCAATTAGGAACAAGAGCAACTCAGCCAAGAGCAACTCAGCCACATAGTGGTAGGCCACGTAAAACCACAGAGTGGGGAAGGCATATGCTGAGGCTCACAGTGTGCAGAAGTTGTCAACTTCCTGCAGAATCAATAGCTACAGACCTCCAAACTTTGTGTGGCCTCCAGATTAGTTCAAGAACAGTACATAGGGAGCTTCATGGAATAGGTTTCCGTGGCCGAGCAGCTGCATCCATGCCTTACATCACCAAGTGCAATGCAAAGCGTCAGATGCAGTGCTGTAAAGCATACCGCCACTGGACTCTACAGCAGTGGAGATGGGTCCTCTGAAGTTGACGAGTCTGGGTTTGGCAGTTGCCGAGAGACTTGCCTGACTGCATTGTACCAAGTGTAAAGTTTGATGGAGGGGGGATTATGGTTTGGGTTGTTTTTCAGGGGTTGGGCTTGGCCCCTTAGTTCCAGTGAAAGGATCTCTTAATGCTTCAGCATACAAAGCCATTTTGGACAATTGCATGCTCTTAATGTTGTGGGAACAGTTTGGAGATGGCACCTTCCTGTTCCAACATGACTGTGCACCAGTGCAAAAAGCAAGGTCTATAAAGTAATGGATGAGCGAGTTTGGTGTGGTGGAACTTGACTGGCCTGCACAAAGCCCTGACCTCAACCTGATAGAACAGCTTTGGGATGAATTAGAGTGGAGACTGCAAGCCTGGCCTTTTTGTCCAACATCAGTGCCTGACCTCACAAATGCCCTCCTGGAAGAATACTTAAACATTCCCATAAACACACTTCTAAACCTTACGGAAAACCTTCCCAGAACATATATATACATACAAAGAAGTATTTAAATAGGTTTGTCATATATGAATTATCTCAGGCAAAATGATAAAATTTTAAAGATGCCAAACTAAAGGGTCTAGGAATGTGAATATCTAGGCATTGTGGCAAAGATTGAATCGAATAAACAAAACAAAGCATAGGTGCCTCTTTTCAGGGTTTCCAAATTCTGCACTTACTGAATTTGTCCATTGAGTATGAAGTGTACACAAAAAAATTCCACCGTCCAAGTGTCTTCCATTTATAATTCTTTTGTGAAATTCAAATCAAAAACAGTTTATACAAAAAATGAGGAGAAAATTTGATAATACAGAAAGAAGATAAATTTTTGCTAGTAATATTTTAGTTTCAGGCTTAAATCTGAGTTATGCTTCTTTAAGTTACTATATAGTGTTCTATATTAGTACAACATACTGTATGTCAGTACATACATTGGTTACAGACACTAGTGTGTATAATATGAGACATGGTCAGAAACCTGTTTGCTCTATACCTTTAGATTTGATGGTGAACAATCACATTTTTCTATCACTTATTTTTTTTTACCTATCTGAGACCAGTATATTGTTACATCAGAATATACCCGAATATTAAGAATAATTCATTAACAAGTTGGCTTATAGGGGATAAAAAAGAAAGTTTCATTATCTATATACCTATGTAAAACTAGCATTCCATACTAGGTAATAAAATACTTAAGTGAATTTAACATTAACTTAAACTTTTTAGGATTGGCTCTCACTCAAATAAACAATTTGACCCAATTTAATTGTACAATGAAAACATTTCATTGGTGGTAAAATATAGATAATTAGCCACTACCATGTTTTTCAAATCCTCTTAGTCAGCATCTGTTCTGAAAGCCTAGATTTGCACAACCAAGCATACCCATTCATGGTAGAAACAACATAAAACATGACTTTGGATTGTTAGAGGAAATGTACATCCACAGAAGAAATCTAGAAAAACAAAGGGACAATATACAAACTCCACAAAGAAAGCACCCATGTGCTGTCCAAACATATTGAAATATCTCTGTTGCATTATGTAACACTGAGCTGTCACCCACATGAAGAAATGTAGCTTTAAAGTATTTAATATTGCTTTTATTATTCAGAGTTACTACCCACTGAATGTAAACTTAAATAATAATAATTCATCCACTGCATTACCTCAAAAAAGCCATTAGTTAAATAATACTTCTTCAATACAGTATATCATTAGTTTAAATTATATAAGTGTCATGAAGGTGTCATCAACTTATGAATAAACATAAATATTACATCTCCTAATGCAATAAACCGGTGGCAAATTCCTACTCTACATTGTTAGCGCATTAACTAATCTTGCTCAACATGAAGAGTCCTAATGCACTCTACATAATTCAGTGGGAAAATGATATTTTCTATTTCATAAAGCTAGAAAAAAATCAAAAGTCCTTTGCATGGAACAAAAATGGTATTCTAAAATAAATCTGCTGGGCTCTTGCCCACAAGTCTATTTATGTCCGCTTGTTTAATTAATATGTGGACGTATAATGAAATGGACTTTCATTACTAATTAACCCTCTGCATTTGGTAATTAGTGATGTTTTAGTGTGGTTTAAGACCGACAAATCTTAATTCTTTCCATAATTTACTGGACTGATTGGACTGATATTTCATCTTTTGTTTATAGCAATGTGTGTTTAATTATTGAATTGCAACTCTTATTGTAATGCATATGCCTGGAACTAAATACAATTTCATGAAACTTGAAATAAAGAAATTGGTTTTGTGGTGCCCAGGGGGCACTGCAGCTCCCCAAATTCCAGACACAACAGGCTTGGACACAAGTTTGCTACATACAAAGGGCTTTATTGCGTGAAACTCTTATAAGGAAGATTTTCCCACACCACAACTACAATTACAATTTCAGCTCTCCGCAACCTTTGTCTCTTCTGCTCTGCTCCTCCAGAAAGCTTCGTCTTCCTACTCCTGGCACTGGCTCCCTGTGTTAAGGCAGACAGGTCCTTTTACCTAAAACTTTGGTGTACCAAAATATGGCCCAGAGGTACCCCCAGGTAAGGTTGGAGCCTGACAATGTAGGGCTTGCTAGTCCCCTTGGCGCACCCTTGTGACATCTACGGAACCCAACAGGGCTGAGTCAACAAACTAAATTTCCAAATGTGCCCTGTGGAAACTCATTGAGATTCATACCCCAGGGAGGCTGCTATCATTTTTATCAGTATGCTGCTGCTGGAGTATGTGAATTTCCCTTTGGGATTAATAAAGTATCTATCTATCTATCTATCTATCTATCTATCTATCTATCTATCTATCTATCTATCTATCTATCTATCTATCTATCTATCTATCTATCTATCTATCTATCTATCTATCTATCTATCTATCTATCTATCTATCTATCTATCTATCTATCTATCTATCTATTCAGGTGGGATGCCAGTCCCTACATGGCATACTTCACAGTCTATAACTCTTAAGAGAATTCCTGTCTGAATCTGACGATGACTACTTTGACGATATCAGGGACAGTTGAACACTACAGTGAGTCCAGCTGTAAAAGTCACAGGTATTATTATTGCTAACCAGAATATACTAGAGCCGCAATGACTAAGGAGAATACAGCTTTGAGTAGTGATACATTTTGTCTTGTTAAATTTTTGGATAATTACTGCACATCTGTTATTCTGTAATCAACTGCATTGCAAAGTGTGTGACTTAAAATTTGTCTGAGCAATCCTTTTTATTAATCCTTTTTGTAATTCAAGAGAAAGCATTTAAATTCAACAGAAATTAAACATGCTCAGAGTATTCTCCAGTAGAACATTAACTGTCAGGTTTGTAATTGCCATTTTATTATGTTGAATTGAAGTTGAATTATTGCAGTGTAATGGTAATGCAAGTTGCTTTATTGCTTACATGTGTGGGAAAATGTTATTCTGTAGAAAATAAATTGGCTGTAGGAGTGCATTCAAATTATTAATATATTTTATGAGAAAACCAACTAGTACACATTTGGTTATGCCAGAAAATTAATATTATGTATGCTTTGAGTTTAATTCAATAGTTTACAAAAGTGCTTGAGGGGGAATTGTATAGATAAAATTGGGTACTAAACTGAGCAAAGGAAACCACAACTTTCTTAACAGAATTCTTGTTAAAGATAAAAAAAAATTCTAAAATTGTTATATTACTATTTAATGTAATAATTGTCATTCTAGAATTTATCTTTATTTCAATGAAGTATAAAAAACACAATATGTGTTGTTTTTGTGTATCTGTTGAAATGATAAGGTTGTGAGCTTAAGTTTATATTCTTAGTTTTGTATTTTATTTTATTACTCTTCTCTTTGGAGTAGAGAGGCCTCATCTACTCAGTAAGGGATGCACAGTGTAAGTCATTTACACACTCATCAGTACCTCACTTCAGGTCATCATACACAATTGCATTTGCATGATTCATTATTCTGTAGTACTGCAAAAATATTGACTGAGTATTTGAAAATAAATGTACCATGTTCCCTAGACAAAGTCTCGTTCCTTCTCATTATTATAAAACTAGCTGAAATACCCGGCGTTGCCCAGAAGGAAAATAAAGTGTTTTTTTTTTTTAATTGTTTGAGAAAGTATAATAAAAAAACACAACTTTAAAAATAATAATTAAATTAACAAACATTGAAGACTCAGTAATGTGCTTGTATTGTTTACCAAAAGTTATATACAATGTTTATAGTTCTTCCTTCTTTAGCCAATATATAAAGGTTGTTAGGACTTTCTACCCTTGAAAATACCACATAAAGTTGTCCATGTGAGAAACAGGCTGTGTCCAAATTGATTCCAGCAATTTTCAATGATTGTTCAAACATTCCGAGCGTCAAGTGGAAGATAACAGACATACAAGACCGAATCTCCAATTACTCTCTTCCAGCTGAAATTCCTTTACAATCAATTAAAGGTTAAATATTTTACCTATATAAATAAATATTATAAGTGAAATATCATAGCTATATTTGGTCTATATTTTACCTTAGATTTTGATAACTTATTTAAATTAGTTTTTTGATTATGAATGTATTAAAAAAAAATTCCTATTTCTTTTTTATGGAAAAATTGTAACAGCAACACGTTAGCTACAATGTTGCGAAACAAATGACATTTAGTTCATTAAAGAATAAACAAAAATCACAAAGAGAGCTGATGAATCAACAAAATAAATGTTTATGGTAGATAAAAATAAAATTGCTTACTTTTTTATATATACTATAACAGATAGCCTATTGTAATCAAAATATAATTGCGGAAATATGTTCAAAGTAGTGTAAAAACAATGGGAAAAGCAAAGCTTTTTTTAAGGTTTTTTGACAGAGTAATTTTTGTTTTGTGGTGTAGTAATATGTTTTACATTGCCGACGTAAAAAAAGTAAATTAAATTAATATTATTATTAGGTTGATTTAATTCTATTACCACTACAACGTTGTTACAATAAGAATAATGCAAGATGAAAATATACTTAACAAAAACAAACATTAAGCAACAAATAAATAATATGATGGATTTTTCATGATAAAACTGTCGGTTGCTTTTACAGAGCACACCAGAAACGTTCCCGAGTGTCAACCGGATGTTAACATACATACAAGACCGCAAGATTGTTACAGTCTGCTTTATATATGTTATATATATATATACATATATATATATATATATATACACATATATATATATATGAGACGGCTAGGGTTGATTTCACCCTACAGTATTTTTAGTCGGCCAATGAGTAACGTTTACCAAAAATGTTCCAGCCATTCAGAAGTGATGCTGGAACATACATACATACACATACATTGACTTTTATATATATAGATGTACAGTAATCCCTCCTCCATCGCGGGGGTTGCGTTCCAGAGCCACCCGCGAAATAAGAAAATCCACGAAGTAGAAACCATATGTTTATATGGTTATTTTTATATTGTCATGCTTGGGTCACAGATTTGTGCAGAAACACAGGAGGTTGTAGAGAGACAGGAACGTTATTCAAACACTGCAAACAAACATTTGCCTCTTTTTCAAAAGTTTAAACTGTGCTCCTTGACAAGACAGAGATGACAGTTCCATCTCACAATTAAAAGAATGCAAACATACCTTCCTCTTCAAAGGAGTGCGCGTCAGGAGCAGATAGTGTCACATAGATAGAGAAAAGCAAACAAATCAATAGGGCTGTTTGGCTTTTAAGTATGCGAAGCACCGCCAGTACAAAGCTGTTGAAGGCGGCAGCTCACACCCCCTCCGTCAGGAGCAGACAAAGAGAGAGAGAGAGAGATAGAGAAAGACAGAGTTTGTTTTTCAATCAAACATCAATACGTGCCCTTCGAGCTTTTAAGTATGCGAAGCACCGTGCAGCATGTCGTTTCAGGAAGCAGCTGCACAAAAGATAGCAACGTGAAGATAATCTTTCAGCATTTTTAGACGAGCGTCCGTATCGTCTAGGTGTGCGAACAGCCCCCCTGCTCAATCCCCCTACGTCAGGATCAGAGAAAGTCAGCGCAAGAGAGAGAGAAAAGCAAGCTGGGTAGCTTCTCAGCCATCTGCCAATAGCGTCCCTTGTATGAAATCAACTGGGCAAACCAACTGAGGAAGCATGTACCAGAAATTAAAAGACCCATTGTCCGCAGAAATCCGCGAACCAGCAAAAAATCCGCGATATATATTTAAATATGCTTACATATAAAATCTGCGATGGAGTGAAGCCGCGAAAGGCGAAGCGCGATATAGCGAGGGATCACTGTACTTTTACTTTTGTTATTTGAGTACTTTTGAAAGCTATTTTGAAGGGACTTTTAAAAGATTTTTTTTTCTTTCACTTAAATATTTTTTAACTGAAATTCATCTTGCTTCAGTGAAAGTTAAAATTCGATGAAGTACTTCAATTTATAAACAATTATCATTTCTGAGTACTTTTTACAGCTCTGGTTTTATCTAATACCTCTTTAATACCATATATGAGTAGCAGTTATTAGACAGCTTATTTAGGTTTTTATAATGTAATAAGTCTTAAAATTCTACTATTATTTAAATATTTAATAGTTTTTGTTCATTTCATAGTTTTGTGCTGTTTTGAGCATTTATTGACTTAAGAAGAAGTTAAATAAAAGTAATCAATGAACTTGTCATGAACTTGGCATTTTTTGAGCATCATTTCCCTAATTTCATTGTGCTATGTACTTATGACAATGAAATTTAACATATTATTATTAGTAGTAGTAGTATTAGTATTATCATTTTATGTTGTTGACATATAAAAATATTCAATGTGGTGATTAAAGCAACATTTTCCACAGATATTTAACTACGAGAGATATGGCCTGGTGGGAACATCAGAAAGGAAACCATGAAATTCAGGCAGGATGATCATTGGAATAACTAGAACTCAAGAGGGCCTATAGTCTATAAAAATGCAGTAACTGAAGGCCTGGCTAATTTCTTGACTTGTACTTCATTCATTAATAAATACATCTACCTGCTGATACGATAAGTCACTCACTCACAGTGTAGCTGTCGGCCAGGAGAAGGTGTCATCAGATTGTTTTCAACATTCCTTGGGCGTTTTGATCTCAAACCATGATGTCCTACACTTGGTAAATCTACTGTGATGGCCAGTCTCTGTCTATCTTCTCCTGGCTTCCATCTCAACTTCTCTTGACTTTTCTGAGGCCAACAAGAGGTGTTTTCTGTTGCTTCCCTCATTCTGTGAGCAGCTGTCTTGCCCTTTCTTCCTACTAGTTCTAGAGTCAGTGTTATTCAAACAGACTGTGTAGAGAAACCCCGACAGCCAAACTTGATGTGGAATAGCCAAGCCTGCCAAACTTTGTCTGTACATTCTTGAATTAGGTCTTAGTGCTTGGTGGTTTTCCTTTCTGAGGCCCTTCCGCAACTGTTTTCCCAGGGAACTGTTAGTTCAATCAGGATAATCCTCCTTGCCTCCTCAGAGCATATGGCCATGCCAGGCCTCAGGTGTGTATGGACAACGTATGAGAAAAATAATTTCCTTCCTACGTCCACATTCATCTCCCATGGTTGTGCTATCTGCAGAAGGCTATTCTTTATTTTCTTGTAGGATGGTTGCTTCCCATATCCCTAATGAATTGGATGGATGAGACTGATCTGTACTACTTTTTCTGCCTCTCCTGTTCCAAGATTCTCACTTGTGCTCAGAGGACCTTGTTAAGGCATCAACTGTATCTTCTCTGGGTAAGCTGCCTCCTGTCAATATTTGTACCGATGTATTTCTTCCTTCACATAACTTGCACAGTGAGTCCCCTCTGATTCCTCATCTATACAGGTTTGCTGGTGCTGGACAGGTGTTGTACACTGATTGGAGCAGGAAAGAAATGTGAAAGTGTTCCAGTCTCCAAAGTTCAGGTCATGTGATCTTACATCTTGGTAGGTCTCACTTTGTCCAAGCTCCTTGTGATCCAAGTTCCACAGCTTTAGATCTTTGCCTTTCATCTTCCAGATGTCAAACCTCAGCATAGATCTTGTCTCTCCTCTGTTTTAGGCCTGTTTTAAGTTCCATTTGTTGAAAACGGGTGGTTCTGAGTCCTTGTCTTCCTGTGCACAGGTTCCAATGATATCCTTCAACTTCAGCATACTTTATGCCTGCATAACTGATGTGTCAGCCCCGTTCTTATGTCCAGACCTTATGGTAAAGCCAGTACCTCTAACCTGTTCATCACTGGAGTTTCTAAACATCATCACGGCCTTGCACTTTGCCACATTGAACTCCTTCACTACTGATGGCATGTTATTTGTATCTGACTGGACCTAATATAGCACTACTGATATAGAGCTTGATGGAATTCCAAGCCACCCATGGAGGTGTTAGTTCACCAACATTTTGAATCCTTTCACTGATGTCACAGGCATTTTGTTAATCATCAGAAGCCAATTGTGGTAGTGAACCATATTAGAAGAGCCAGGCCTTGAACTTTCTTCATAAGCCCAACCCATAGATCATTTCCAGACATTCATTTGCCTACTTCTCTTTCCTAGATACATTACTTCTCTCGGTGAGTGAGGTGTCATACCACTTCCCTAGGCATTTTATTGGATTTTCCCCAATTGATGGAATGACCTCCCCCTGGTTTCAGAGTTGAAACTTGCTGGTCACTTTCCCATTTCTGATCCACGTGCTTCTTAACTTCCTGGGCTTGAAGTTCACTCTTGCTCATGTTGAAACATTGACAAGAGCCTTCAGAATCAACCTTGCTTGTACTTCGGATGGAGTCATTATAGTCAGGTCATCAATTAAGGTTCTGATTGTAGTTTGGCGAATGCCAGACCTATTCTTAGCTTTGGATTACTTCCCTGCAGCTGTTATGAACAGAATTATTCCCATGATAAACAACATAAGGGAAATTGCATAGCGAATTATGATCCCCTTCTCTCCCCTTGGTTTGCTGACAAGAATCCATTCAGAGAAGGAAAAACCTACGTATTCTCCTCCTCCAAACATTGATAAAAAAATGCAAGCTTTTAAATCAATACCTCGATTTTTTAATGCACCTTAAATATATTAGTAGTTAAACCCTGAAGGCCAATATTTATGAAATCTAACAGAAAAAAATGTAATAAAAGTAAACTAACTGCTAGAGCCAATCGGTGTCATGTAAGTCTGAAAGGGGAAATGAATGATCAAAAAGGAATAATTTAACCTCATCTCACAACTCAAATAAAAAGCTCAACACTTCAACAATGTGAAGCAGAAACTTGTATAATCACGGCCCATTTCATTGCAAAAAGGTAAAAGCTATTCTCAAATTCACTGGCCTTGATTTAATAAAATTTACAATCTGGACAGCACTGTCCAACATGTCTTTTAGGCTGGCTAGCTTATGCTATGTAGGGAAAGACTCCTTGTATTTACTACAGTGGGTGCAAGTTGCATCTGCAGCAACTGCCCAAACTCGGGTCACTTAACCACCGTGACTTCCAGACATTGATTTTGCACCTTTAGTACAAATGCCAGCACATTTCACCCAGGTAAGTCAAGCACATTGACAAAATTGGAAATAGCTAGGTCAACAA
Organism: Erpetoichthys calabaricus; assembly: GCF_900747795.2. Classification (NCBI taxonomy): domain Eukaryota; kingdom Metazoa; phylum Chordata; class Cladistia; order Polypteriformes; family Polypteridae; genus Erpetoichthys; species Erpetoichthys calabaricus. The sequence continues at coordinate 130,881,701 of NC_041394.2, forward strand.
AATGTTCTCTCTAATTATAACTTCATAACAATACCTGACGTATACAAGGATTTGGGACAAGTTTTCTTTAATAGATGCATCCAGTTGTAAAGCAAAATAATCACTGTTCAACAAAGCATTGTGAAACTGTATTGTTTCATAGTGGTACCGTTTGTATTGCTCTGTTTTGCCTTTTCTCCAAACATTATATGAGCGTATCAGCAGCAGCTGGAAGTATTAATTCCTCTTCAGGAGGCTTGTCTGATTTATCCACTCAAAAACTTACCATGCATGATGCTTCGAGGGCCTTTTTGTTAAAGCTGTCTGGCATATGAAGCATTGATCTGCTTGATGAAAGCTGAGATGATGCTCTTTCAAAAAATATATGTAGTATATATCCTTATGTTGTGGAAGTTTTGTTTCTAGGTGTCTTCTTAGTAGTGATGGTTTCATACTGTTATTGGAGAGTACCTCTCCACGCACCACACACTGTGATTGAGAATAATCACTGGTACAGATACAGGAGAAGGTTAATATATTTGTCATCATAGCCACAGGCTGTTTTTCATTAGGTTGATCTTTGTTGCTGTGAAATGTCAACACAAGCCGATAGGAAGCTCGTCTCAATCCCAGATAAATCCGCTGGTCTCACCTGCTGTGCTGTGCTTGCTGCAGGTAGCTTCGCTAGAAGATTTTGCCATAGCCACCTTTCCCCACTGTATCTATTCTTTTTTAACTAGTATTTTTTTAAGTTAAACTAGTTAGCTTAATTTCAAGATTTAACAAAACTTGCCTGCCAAATATTTCATATGCTTATAGACAGTAAGCAATCACGCTATATGTCCTCATTGGAACGTTTGAAACTGCCGTCTTGAGTAATTGTAGTTTACATTACACACTATATACATTAAACAGGGTAAGCACAGTGCAGCTCAACCTATGAAAAACTGTGAGTGAGAAGAGGGCTTAGATATATTATAAAACTGAAAATTACATTTATAGTTTTTCACACCCTTTGGAGGGTTTTTATGTACCCCTGGAGGTATGCATATCACACTACTATATGGGGTATTCCACTTGGTTGTGGGGTAGTTGCTGATCGGGCCTTCTATACAATATCTTAAACTTCTCCTTTGTACTCTGATGTCAAGCTTTTCCTATGGCGTTTTGAATGTTGTTTAGGATATCACTGAAACCCTCTCTGAAAAACTCCTCCACTACTTCCTTGGGTCTAGTCAGTCTCCTAGATCTTACTTCATCCAGCTGTGTTTTGGTAAACATGCATAGGTTCTTTATGAACTGAGCTTGTCTGGGCTCCTTCTTTTCCCTCTGTTTCCAAGACCTTTCTTCCCTTCTCAATTGGCACAGTTGCTACTGAAGTCTGCTGGTCAGATCTCTCATGCCCTCCTTTTCATCAGTACTTGGACTTTAAAACCGCTTATTGAGAGTCTTGATTTCCTTTCTCAGATGCAAGATCTTTCTCTCCCTCCTGTTTGGCTGACCGCCAGATGTTCCATTTGTTCCCATCTTCACTTCTATGTCAAAGCATTCTCTGGGCTTGTTAAACACAATTATTGTCATGTTGTTCATTTTCTGCTCAGCTGAACCTGCTAAAGTGTCTTCTAGGACTATATCAAGTTCTTAATGTAGTTGGTTCTAGTCTGTGCTATCATATGGTGTGGGTCACTTTTATTTTCTCTCTTAACAGGTTGGGAGCCTGGCATTAGGAGGGTCCATCCTGTAGCTTGGAGGTGAAACAACTTCTGAGAGATCTCCTGTACTGTTGAGTGCTTTCTGCATCTCACCAAGTGTCTGTACTGTGCGCTGCATCCATTTGTCCCTCTTCCACATTTGGTCATTGGCTGATGTGTCTTAAATACCTTTGCATTCTTGCCACAATGGTACTTAACATCTAACACTTCTTTGAATGTAGCCTGGATGAGCCGTCACATTGTCCGTAAGTTTGCAATGGTTACCCCCATTATGTCTGGCCTGTCAAGTACCTCAGATCCCCAAAAAGACTCTGGGGGTACTGTTCATTACTTTGTTCTGTCAATTTTCTGGTGCCCTGTTATTAGTGTTGCATGTTACGTTCCTAGCCTCACCCTCCCATGCCAGTCTTTCCTGGAGGTCATCTGTCTTTCCCGAGTCAGCAGTCTTCCTTGGTTTCCATCTAACTTTTCCTGGAAGTCACTGGTATCCCAGAAGATCATTATTAAATACATCAACATGCAGATACTCTCATTCACTCACTTGTGGATTTAGCTTTTGGCCAAGATAAGTAACTTTCTAGCAGACATTTTAACCACCTGCATATACAGAGTGTGGTCATTATCATATCCACTGAGAGAAGTCTAGCACCTCTAATAAGTAACTCAGTGCATTAATACACATAACCGGGTTAAGGTGAATAACTTGGACAGAGTAGAAACTTGGTTTCTTAATAATCCACATTTACATGAAAAGCAATCTCCTGGAGTTCACCATTTGGCAAAATGCTCCGATGTCCTTAAACTGTTCAAAAAAGAGTTAAACGTCGTCATTGGCCACCATGAATTTGAAAATAAGCAAGACGCCTGTGATAATTTTCTTGTGTTTTATAAATATGTTTAGTCAAATTGACACTTTATTTGTAGGTTTCTGCCTAGCTGTGTGATTGATCCCTCAAAAGAGCTGGTATATTTGCTTCTTGCCTTACACCTAGTGCTGCAGAAATTATAATAGCAACGCTGATGTTTTTACTTCATGAATATAGTCATTACCTTACTCATTACTTTAAAAAGTAATCAGAGTACTTAACGCACATTACTTTTGACAATTTACCCTACTGCTCTCAAGACTGTACTGTACAATCAGATCATCGACATACATTTAGATTATTTCAGCCAGGAAAACATGCAATAACCCAAACATTTGCCTCTGGAAATGTATTTTGTGAATGCATCTACCCTTCTACCCTTCCACCTAAGTTAACAGTTAACCTGTGTGAGACTTTCCCAGACACCACCAGTCGGAGACCACATCTTTATAAAAGCACACGTTTATTAAATCACTAAATAAACACAGTTCTTCACTCCACACAAAGCAATAATCACCCTTAAATCAAGTCTTTTCAATGTCCTTGGCCACCTTTACTCCTCCAGGGAGCTTCGTCCTTCTCCCACTCCCGACTCTGGCTCACTGACTGCAAGGAGGCGGCCCCTTTTATTCCCACCCGGATGTGCTCCAGGTGGCTGATGATGTCCATCCGGCAGCACTTCCTGGTGTGGCGGAAGTGCTGCCCTTTGAACCGGAAGCACTCTGGGCGTCCCTGGCCGATCCCTTCGCCATCTTGCCAAGTGTGGCGGAAGTCATCACATCCAGGTCTCCTGAGGCTTAAAGCGCCCCCTGGCGGTGGCCACGGTTCCCAATAGAACCAGTCCTCTTTGTCCTTGTCCCGTGGTCCTCTTTTTATCCAGGGCGACTGCCCCTTTGTGCCCCGGAAGCTATTAATGTCCCTTTCCGGTCCCTCCAGGCATCCCGGCCAGGTAATCACCGCAGTCATCTGTGACACCTGGTTATGGATTTTCGTTGGCTACATAAGCGGATTATTCACTTAGAAGTCTACCTTTGTTAATGAGGTTTCTCAGAGACCAATAACCCGATTTCTCTAATGGGTTTGCATGACCTTTTCTCTAAAGGGGGAATAAGGGTTTACATGACATTTTAGAAATCTGGTTTCTGTGAATAACCGGGTTATTGTAGTGCATGCAAACACACTAATTGTATTGACTTTTGTATAGTTTATTTGCCACAAGTATGCCTTTTCTCTCTTTATAGTGATTATCCTTGGATTATAGAGGAAGGTGATTAATGACATGTTTTTTTGAACTGGTGCCTTATAGCTCAGGAAGCCCATGTTTTATTCCCAGCCTTGTCACTGTCTATATTGAGTTTGCACATTTTCCCTGCGTCTCTATGGATCATACATCTCTATGTGTGCGTGTGAGAAGTCTCATCCTGGATTAATGTACTGTATGCTCTGTAGTGCATACAGTTTTAGTGATTTCTGTTAAATAAAGTATTGCAAAATCATTGACTGTTTTGTAAAATGAAAGAGGATTTTGAATTCAGCCATATACCTGGAAGCTAAGGTGTCAAATAAAGGGAGTCCTTGGCATCTGGGATTCTCTACACCAACCCTTTGTACCTCCTGAAAGCCTCTACATTTAAATTGTAGGGGTCCCTGAATATAAATTTAATAAAAAATGTTACGGTGTTACAAATCATTCAATGCCCATTGGTGGGATTGTAAGAAAACATGCTAAAGTACAAATTGAGAAAAAGGTGATTGTTAGGGTGTTTACTTTCATTTTAGCTCACTTCACCATCAACATGATGTCCTTCTGCCTTTTGTGCTCGTAACTAACTAGAGCTGCAGTGCTGGTCAGTAGCAGGGTGTTTCTGAGCTGTGTGGTTTGCAGCATGCATTTGTTTGTATATTATGAATCCAGATAATGTAAATAATCTAAATCATATGTTTCAGCCAAGGTTGTCCCACTGGCTTGGGCTCAAATTCAGTTTTTTTTCTCTTTTTATTCATTTTTGATACTTTTGTTTATGTTAATATTGCAGATCATTTACTTTCTATGTATCTATGTCTCTTCTGCTATGTTCAGTGTGTCATGTGGGTGGTTCTTCAAGAGGTGGGACCACCATCATCAACATCAAGAGTCTGCTCTCATCCCTATACGGACTGTGAAAATAAGCAGTCCCTTGTAATTTAATGAATGCGCTTTGTGGTTTTGGTGAGATTAACTGATTATTGTGCTTTTTCATGATTTAATTGATTTGTGACCTTAATGCTGTCATTTTTGACCATTCTTGCTTGATTTGTGTTTTAGAGACTTGTGTGCTTTGGGATTGCTTATCAGGAAATGCCTATTTTTACACTGTGGAGCATTTTGTTAAGAAGATAATTTTTTGCTAAATATATATTTTACTAGCCATGTGCGCCCAACTACGTTGCGCGTGTTAAAGTTGTCTGTGAAGGGCTCCCTGTTTAAACGCGCACAGCATTATGATTTTTTATAAGGGAAACAAAATTACAAAACAAAACCTTTGGGCATTGATTCGATAGGAACGGCCTACTTGGAATCACTGCCCGAATAGTAATTATGTGGTGGTGGAGGAGCATTTCTTCTTCTCTCCGTTCACAGTCCGTCTCGTTTTCATGACGCTGTCGTTTCCTCTCCCTCTAAACATTACACCAATAATAATTTTTAGTAAGATAAACAATTTATTTACAATTCATAATCTCGTTTTGTTTTTAAATCCGAATGCGTTCTTACTTTTTTCAGAAGATATCCCCGCCAATCACTTGTACACTACACTGGTTCTGGTTTTAGCAGCATAATTTTATTAAACTAATAATTAGAACACAGCTTATCAGTGCGTCTATACTATATTCTTGTCTAGTTGATGCCTTATAAATAATGTTATGTGAAAAATTATTGTTGAATAAATCTATGGAAAATTTATCTTAATATTTCTCTATACGTCATTTTAATTTTCTATTTAAATAGGTTAACACATTTAGATATATTGGAGGGCGGCAAATTGAAGCACCGCCCCACCCCGAGTGGCATGAGCTCTAGCTTTGCCACTGTATATGGGATTTGAACCTTAGACACTGATCTGGTGAGAAGCCAGCCTTATCTCTACTTGAAAGTGATTATTCTATAGATTAGGACCAAAAGCATCTGAAAGGGAAGTATGAACTATCCATATTTTTAGATTTTGTATGGAACAAACATGCAAGCCTAACCTACATATAAAACCTATGCTTGTTCACAAAAGACAAAATTAGAGAGACCAAATGGCTTAAACTGCAAGTATATGTGTCTAGGTACAACCTATGGTAATCCAGAAAGAAATGCATGAAGATGCAGGACAACTGTAGAAGTCACACATAATGACACACTGTGTCTCTTCGGAGAATCCTTGGGTACCGCTGGTTTGACTTTGTGTTGAATGAGCGGTTTGTGAGGGAGCAGCAATTACGGCTCTACAGCCAAGTGGCACAATTCCCCAAGGGTGATCAATCTCGCAGGTTCTTCATTGTTGAGGACCCAAGTGGCTGGACCAGACCAAGGGTTCACTCACGTAACACCTGGCTGGGGCAGATAGAGGGTCATTTCCAGAGGGTGGGAGTGGACCTCGTGTCTGCCTGGGGGGCTGACAACCAGGATCCCAATCTGTTTCGTCGTGTTTTGGGAGTGATAACACACTGTACCAGTGCATGTCCCCCAATCTGACCTGACCTGACCTGACACATAATGTCAAGGTTGGGAAGTGAACTGCCCAGTAACAGAACAAAATGGTGCCACAATACAAACTAAAGATGGAAAATATAGCATGTTGTAAACAGAAACTCTCTAAGACAATGCTACAAGCAATTAAGTTGCTTAAGGCCTAACTTTGTCAGTATGCCGCTCCAATAATTCCTTAGTTTAAAGGTCTCGGTAAACAAAATCTCAGCTAATGCTGAGTTGTGCAAAGCTGAGGACTTCTGGAGATTTGCCACAAGCAGCTTTCTGCAATTTTTTTTCTGCAGATGTTTGTGAAAGCAATACAGACAGAGATGCTTGAGTAAGCTTTCTGCAGCAGCCCTCTGGTAGCTGTCACTGAACAATGCTTACCAGTTGTATGGGGTTATCATTCCGAGCACAACTATGACAACGACCACAGTAAGAGAGCAGCAAGATACTGGAAAATATAAGGATATGTGGTATATTACTGCCTATAAAAGTAAATATCATTTTTACTCAATTAGGATTACACCATTTTTGCTGTTTACCTGATGTGTGGAGACTACTATTCTTAGAGTTTGTCAGAATTCTGTACTGATGAATGTATAAAATACAATAAAAATAACATTAAACTGAACAAAAGATACTAATAGTATACTAAGTAGGATTGACAAAGACCACAATTTGGCCACATTGCACCACCAGGCTCTCCAATTTTGAATGAGTTCAAAAAGTACATTCAAAGTGCAACCAGGAGCAGTAGTAGTGTCATGGAAGAGCTGGTCATTATCAAACTCTTATGCATGGGAAAAGATATAATTAAGCCTGTTTAAAGAGGACAGTTGACTAGTCCACGGTAAAAAAGTGCATTTTTAACACAGAAAAAGGTAAGTCTTTATTTCACATGCTCAACTTTTTTTTTTGTTGGCAGCATGTATGCCTCTATGCCCAACCATTCAGACCAAGACAAAACTCTTCACAAAGAGTCACACAGTTAGTAGAGTTAGGGTAAGGATTTTGAGTATTTTTGTCCAGTGATTTTTACCTCACATTTTTGGTCTTGACCCCTATTTACTTCACCATTATTCTTTTGTCTATCTCCTTCAAACTCTTCATCAAAAAAGGAATTGATCATTTTCATTTAGTGCCATAGTAGACCCGAATTAGTTCCATTAATAAGAAAGATATTTATATTTGAAAATCAACACTATGAGTGTTTATTGTTAAGAAACCCATTAGATTGTTAGGAGGCATTACAGAGGATTGTGACCAAGAAATGGACAGTAGGAAAATGACAGGCTGGGGTCAGAAAACAGGAAAGCAAGCAAGAGCAGAATCAAACCAAAATCAGAAGTTGTTGTCATAGAAGTCAAAGGTAGAGGTCCTAAAGCTACAGTTTGTTTTTGTTTTTTTAAATTCCACTAATAAGAAAGCGATTGAGAGTTTTTCTATAGAAATCCAATAAATAAGTGTTAGAAACTGTTCTCCTGCTACAGAACATGTAATCCTCCATGTAAAGAATGTCCCAAACGACAAAATGCATCATCAATAGCAAAAAAGTTATATTTATGAGACGACTCACGGTATTAAAAACATCAAAATGGATGAACTTGTAGCTAGTGTATGCATTGCATTTTGCTCTGAAGGATGTCTAAAAGTCATCTGTATGTGATCAGGTCAAGAAGGCAAAAAAAGTCAGATGGACATCCTTTACTGTTTTTGGAGATACTGCTGCACCAAGATATGCATGGGTATGAGAAAGTAGCCAGCAATGATGCTACCATGACTGTTGTCATAGCTGTAGCTCTCCAGTATTGTTGTTTTGCAATGCTGGTGTTGCTGGCTGATGATAACAACTGTCAGTCCATGCATATAGGCAGAAATACACATAAATTCAGGTCTGATCATTCTCTTTCATGTTGCATGGCCAAAAATCCAATACCCTACACGATTTAAGACCACATGTGAAAGAGACTCAAATTGGATTTGAAAACATCGGATTTCTGTGTCCATACTGCCCTGGAAATATCAGATTTGTGTAATATTAAGGCAAAAAGTTTGATTTGAGTCACTTCAGCTTGGTAATGTGAACATAAAAGATGACATCACTAGAATCATGATAAAGTAATTTAAAAAGTGCAAAAACAAAGTATATGTATCTGTGCATCTGTAAATTATATGCAGAAATCTTAAAAAAAACATGTACAAATCTGATTCTAGCAAATGACACCACTTTTAACAGCACATTCAAGGTGAGGGGACACTTAGTGCAAGTTATACATATGAAAGACCATCCTTTTTTGTTTTTCCCTTTGTCTCCAACACTGCAAAACATTGTATTATTAAGGTTGTAGCAATTTAAAAGTAAAACAATGATGCATAAGCCCTCACTCTTTCACATTTTGTTATTAGTAGTATTATTGAATATTTGGGTGATTCCATTTTCAAAGTTGTCTTACAAGATTGAGACATTTTAGAACTGTTTACATGCCCTTATCATTTCTTTAAATTGGTATTTTCAGGGAGATTTTCATATCATTGTATATGTTACATTTCACACACCTTCTAGCTATTAAATTAGCATAATTTATCTTAGTCAAGATAGAAGTATAAAAAACATACCTTTGATAATCCCTTAGACAGTTACATATCTCAAGAATTTTATTTTGTTTACTAAATATTTAGAACTAGACAAAGAGCCCGTTTCAACAACATAAGATGAAACGGGCACGAGTTTGTGTCAGCAGTGTATGAAGAACAAATGATAAGTAATGAAGAAGTTGTTTTGTAATGATTGTAGTCCGCTTTACTCATTACTGTACAGGCTTGTACTGTTAGTTGATGAATTCTCCAGGCCTATAGTATAATATTGAATAATGAATGTTCCAGTACAATATGGAATAGTAATAAGTATAAGCACCACAAACCTGATATAGGTGTATTGAATGAATGCGTAATTGAATCAGAATGCGTAATTAGGCCTCGAGCTGTAGTCGAAATCACCTTTTAGGCCTCTAGAGCTTTAATCGAAGTCGCCTTTCTCTTTGAATTTTTGCGGCCGTAAATCCGCCGCCTGCCACGATGTTGGGGTTGGATGTCGGTCTCATAAGGTTTTTCAGGCAGCTGTGCAGAAGGCGACTGCGCATTCGGCTTCGGATGTGCACAGAAGGCGACTGCGCATTTGCGACGGATGTAAGTGAGTGAGTGAGGAGGCAGGCAAATTATATATTAAGATTACTATTCAATGCACTGAAAGTTTGACCTCTTTCATAGTTTGCTTAATATGGAGCTGGGAGGAGAATGTAGCACAGGCTTGCCAAAATGGTGTCAAAGAAGGAACACATGAAGTGAAGTTTTTTAGCTGAAAGAGAAATAAAACTACCTGTATAACATGAGCTGTTAGTGGGACTGCATTCTGCTGAAGAGGTTAGTGCGGCTGCTTCACAGCTCAAGGCACTGAGGTATAGAAACCTGACCAGATTTTTCTCTGGTTGGGTGTGTGTATTCTTTGTGTTTTCTCCACGTGCCAAAGACATGTAAGCTTTAATAATCGCCCCTGTATGAGTGAGTGAGTTAGCAATATGCAGGTAGGTTCCCTTATACAAGACTGGATAGGCTCTGGCTCTTCACAATACTGCAGAATTAATGGGTGTTTTTGGTTGGTTCTAATTATCTTTGGTATACATACCTTACTCTGTGCTTTGGGCATACATTTCCAATACATTCCTCTCACATACAAGAATAAGTCACACACTTTCAATCAAAATATACATTTAGTTTTCCATAAATGTCACTGAAGATAGGCAAGTGATGTACTCTGTCTCAGTTATTATGGGGCCTATAAAAAAGACAAATTACCATTAGTAACTTCATCAATGAGAGTAAGCTTGAAAGCTGAAGCTGAAGCAGCACTCCTGAGAAAGATATAAGGTGTTTATTGGCAAATTAAAGTTGCTAATGGAGCTGTAATCAACGTTTGGTATGCCAACATTAGAATGTGTGTACTGCAAACTGGCAGTTAATGACTCTCACTTGCTCATACTTTATAGTATAATATATACTATAATATTTTATAAACTAAGTATTCATGAAATTCAATTAAATATTCATCCACACATTCTCTACTTCAAATATCCTGTCCAGGGTCATGAGGAGCATTTGCTGTGTGTTGGGTGCAAGTGGGAAATACTGTAACTCTGGATGTATCATCAATCCGTCCTGGCTTCTGTTGAGCACATACTCTCTCTCTCTCTCTCTCTCTCTCTATATATATATATATTATATTTATATACATACTGTATATATCTTATATATAAATGTCTATGCGTGGAAGTGTGTGCGTCTGTCCAGCCTGGAACTGAGAGGTGGAGTCGGGGTAAGGGCTCTGCCTCTGAGGAAACATAAAACTTGCTTAGCCGCTAATAACACAAGTGAGGCCAGCATATCATCAAAACTAAACCTCAGAAGAAAGAAAAAGTCACTTAGCCGCTAACGTTGGCAAAACGGCATCCCTTTTACTTTTCCTTATGCTGCTAATGCACAAGCTATTTGAGCATGACGGCAAAACGAAACCTCCTAGGAGAGAGATGCCCAGAGTAGTTCCTTTCAATTACCTGACATCTCTACATTTCAGGGTTATTTTCTGATGATTTCAATAGTTTCTAGGACACCAGGCTTTTTACAGCACGCTTTAAAAGAACATTGGAATAAATTCACTATTACCATTTAATTTTGTTATTGCCTTAAGTGGCAGGTAAAATGAAAGTCCATTTTGCTTCATGTTAAGGAAAACAAATTATACTTTTTTAATAGCTGAAATCCATAAAAAAATTACAGTTACACTATGTGCTCAGATTAATTTATAAGACTTAAATTCCACTCCAAAGCTAATTTTACTGCAGATACATGCACTCAGTTGCCAAACTATTATGCACACCAATCTAGTACCAGGTAAGACCCACTTTTGCCTCTAGAACGGTGTGAATTCTTCAAGGTATGGATTCAACAAAATTCTGGAGACATTCCAGAATGTCTTGGTCCATGCTGACTCAATAGCATCACACATTTCCTGCAGAATTTTAAGTCATGCATATGTGCTGTGAACCCCCTGTATCACTTCAACCCATATGAAAAACAGTAGACTGTGGCCATAAAGAGATGGTACCTACAATCCTTAGGTACTCTGTGACATTTAAATGACATTAGTAATGGTCTTAAGACATTCTCCACATTATTACATAAGTCAGAGCTGATCCATAGTACCATACTGTTTACACTAAATTATGAACCTACCATCTGCATCTGATCTGTGGAAATTGAGATTCTGCAGAGCTGTCAAAACTTTTCTAGTCTTCAATCATCCAGGTTTTGTGATCACTAGCCCAGTGCAGACTTACTAAAACTTTGTGTTTTTAACTGACAAGAGTGGAACCTGGCCCAGTTGTTATTTGTGACCTCTTGACTTTGTCTGTATGTCATTTATACAATACAAGTTGCACTTACTTGATTGTTGGATAAATGACTGAACAAGCAGGTGGACCTATTAAAGGGGCCACTGACATTGTCTACAATTAGAAAGAGTGGGTGCAGAAAGTATTCAGACCCCTTCACTTTATGCACACTTTATTATGTTGTAGATTTAAATTGAAATTGATAAATTTGCCATTTTTGCACAACAATCTACTCTTAATAACCCATAATGACAAAGTGAAAACTTGTTTTCATAAAGGTCTGCAAACTTATTGAAAGCTGAAATCTCTCATTCATATAACTATCCAGATCCTTAATTCAGTATTTTGTAGGAGCACCTTTGGCAGCAATTACAACTGTGAGTCTTCTTAGGTAAGTTTCTGCAAGCTCTGCACACCTGGATTTAGGCAGTTTATCCTAATCTTCCTGAAAGATCCTCTCAAGCACTATGAGATTGGATGGAAAGTGTCTGTAAACTGCCATCTTCAGGTATTTCTACAGATGTTCTATGTGGTTTAAGACTGGGCTTTGGCTGGGCCACTCAAGAACACTCAGACCCTTGTCTCAAAGCCACTCCAGTGTTGTCTTGACTGTATGCTTCAGGTCATTTTTGTGCCGAAAAGGTGAATCATCACCCCAGTCTGAGGTCACATACAGTGAGGTCACCATGAAGCAGATTTTCTTCATGGATCTCTCTGTATTTGGTTATATCCATCCTTCTCCGAGTTCTGATCAGTTTCCCTATCTCTGCCTTTAAGAATCACTCCCATAGCATAATGCTGCCTCCATCATGCTTCATCATAGGCATTGTATTAAGCAGGTGATGAGCAATTCCTGGTCTTCACCAATATCGTGTCTGGAGTTTTGCACAAACAGATACATTTTTGTTAAATTAGATCACAGAGAATAATTTTCCACATGCTTTCAGAGTCCTTTAAACTGTCAAATGCTCAAGATTGCTCAACTGATTGAGGAGTTCTGCTGAGATGGTCTTACTTCTGACAGGTTCTCCCATCTCAGCAGAGGCCTTCTGAAACTCTGTTAGACTGATCATTGGCTTCTTGGTTTCCCCTCTGACCAAGGCTGTTCTTGCCTAGTTATTCAGTTTGCCCAGACAGTCAGTTCATTCATTTCATATGCTCCTGGGGATACTCAAAGCTTAAGAAATAATTTTATACCCCTGCCCTGATTTATGCTTCACCACAATTTGATCAAAGAGATCTACAGAGAGTTACTTGGTTTCATTTCTTGGTCTTTCTTCTGACATTGAGTGTGAACTGTGGAATCTTATATACACACGTGTGTGCCTTTATAAACGATATCCAATCAATTTCATTTTCTACAGGTGGACTCCAATCAAGTTCTAAACATATCTGTAGGAACACTAAGTAAATAAGTAAACAGGATACACCTGACCACAATCTGGAGTGCCACAGCAAAGGGTCTGAATACTTACGTAAATAAATTATTTTTAATAATTTCTCAAACATTTCTAAAAATATGTACTTGCTTGTGTCATTATAGGCAATTGAGCGCTCATTGATGGAGAAAAATGACAAATTTATCCACTTAAAATGAAATCTACAACACAAGGAAGTATGCAGAAAGTGGTCTGAATACTTTCTTAATTCACTGTATATGTTAACAAAAGTTTTGCTTTTGTCCTTCATTAATATACCAAAATATTAAATATGTTCAATGAAAATACTTTTAAATTATCATGAAGCACTTAACTTGATTGATCTTATGGTGGTTGAAATATCAGAGAAATGATAGTCAAATAACCTTTAAATCAACTATTATAACTTAATAAACAAAACATCTATTCTATTGCTGTTGGGATGTTGACTTGCTGATCCTAATTTTTTGCATTTGTGTTCTTCCAAAACCTCTGTCATTTTTTGCAACACTTGGTCATGGTACCATCGATACTCGCTCTGAGTCAAAGCTGCCTTGCAGCCTGATGGAATGTACTGCAAGCTGGGATTCTGGGCATTATTGAGGTGGTAGTTCTCATCTGAGCCATACCAGAGAAGTATGCTTCCAGGGCTTCAGAGTGTGTTGTATGTGGACCTAATGAGAAAACTCAATCTTACCTGTGGGATCTTTCACGTGTCTGCCCATGTTATAGCCCTTTTGATGTCTTCTTCCCAATTTGTCCACCTCCCTTGTTGCTGTTGGCTTGCAGCTCTGATCTTGTACATCTTGTCCTCCATTCTGGTCAATTCTGAAACCGTCAACTCTTTCCTCTACTTCTTTAATGCTTTGGACCACATCTTGGGAACTGGTCTACCCAACTATCTTCTTGTACTTCAACTTTCTGATAGCCTCGTCAACTGCTTGTTCTGCCCTACATCTGTGCCCTGTATGAACTGGGGCCTTAGATTTATGTACAACAGGGTCGGGTGAGCCTTTCAACTCGACACACGAGCCTCATCTTCTTCACCTTGTAGCCCAAGCTGAGTGTTATTAAAAGGTCTGTTAAAGTCTGGCCTTTTTATCTTCTTAGATAGCATACTATATTTGTGAACAGTAGGAAGAAACACAAATTCTAGTGGCTCACTCACACTGACATGGACTGAACATATACAGTAAACTAAAAATAACCATAGATAGGATACTAAGGTGCTATCAGGCAAACACATATACATTTATTTAATTGCATGTCTTTGGAGAGTAGAAGGAAACCAACCTGAAAGAAGCATATTTAACACATACAGAGCATTAGAACTCCACACAGAAGTTGCCCCACCTGGAAACTGAGCCATTAGCAATTCTTTGATGTGGTAAAGACTATCTAATGGAACAGTAATGCCACCCTTTTCTAAATTCATGTTTGTCTGTTTTGCAGTAGTATAGATAGACCATTCTTACAAAACATAATACAATTTATTGGACAGCTTGGTTGCAAGCACTGCTTACAAGAAGGTGAACAAGTTGCAAAGACAGAGTGCATCCATGTGAGACTGCACCATTCAGAAATACTGATGCCACATTTGAACATGGCGTAAAAGCAATATTTAGTGGTATGCAGTTACCTGTGTTTTGGGTGAAATGACCAAGTGCATTAATTAATGTAACACACTTCTAGTTAATTCATGGCTACCATCCTGACAACTTGCATTTGATCTGTTTAGATATTTCAAGACAGGATTGTTCAATCAGGCCTGATTATACAAATCATGACAGGCTATGGTGTAAAAGCCTATGTGTTAATGATGTGAACAGCAGTCTACTAAAAATTACACTCCCAGATAGATTGTAAAAATCTATTTCAGACAGAAAGTTTTAGCAACTAAATGAAAAGAAGAACTATAGACACTCTTTTATTGTCCAGTTAAATGAAACTGGATCTAAACTAACTAATTTCATCAATATTAACATTTGCTTCTGGATCTTCTTTCCTTTCCTTTGAAATATTCAATCCTTAGGCCTCAGGTATAAACAGTGCGTATGCACAAAAATGTTGTGTACACTTGAAGATGTATAAAAACTAAACTTTGCTTAAAGCCACGCACATTTTCATGGTAGCCTCAGAACATACGTATGCATGTTTCTGCCCGGATTTGCAAAATCACTCCAAGGGATTTTCAGTAACTTGGATATTTCTTTGTGTCCATTTTCTGACTTGACCTTTCCAATCACCTTTTCATGTACTTGATTCTGGTATTCATTTTACCTTCATTGTGAAGGTTAGGCCATGATGCTGAAACATCACAAGCTACACACTTCCAGATCAGGCACATTTATACTGTAATCGTATGAAACCCCTGATTACAGCCAGGTGATCTCCATGTAACTAATCATGTGACTTTTAAAACCAATTGGCTGCCCCCGTGATCACTGAGGTGTGTCATGTTACAAGAAGTGGATACTTATGGCATTAATTGTGTTTTAGTTTTGTAATTAATTTAGACCACTTTGCAGAAATCTGTTTTCATTTTGACATTAAAGAGCTCCTTTCTGTTGATAAGTGTCAAAAAAGACAAATTAAATCTGCTCTGATTCAACATTGTAGAACAAGAAAATGTGAAAACTTGCAAGGGACGAATATTTTTCATGGGGACTGTATGAGTAATATAATTTATTATTTTACTCTACTACTCTTTATAGTGAATTATATTTCAATTTTCTATTTCAGCACATTACTATTTATGGATACTATGTAATTTTAAGAATATGTAAGATATATTTGTGCTGCACTTGTAATGCTGATTATGTTAATAAATTATTAATGCCATGGTATACTATGTATGCCAATCAATAAAGGCTACTTCTTACCCAAAAGCACTTTATAAAGTCTTATATATATTATTGCAGATGCTAATAAAGTTATAGTATAATACTTGTAGTTAAAGTTAAATTAACTTTATACCTGCATGTTGATCATTTGACACACCACACACAAAAAATTAAAATTATCCTGATAGATTTTTATAGGAAGCCTTGAAATGAATACATTGGTTTGTCTGTATTTTACAGGGGTCAGGACAAACATTTATGCTAGAGAATATTCTTGGCGCTGTCTCAAGGTTACTTGTGCTCCAACTGAATTTGGTCAGCATTTTTTTTTGCAGGTGGAGTGGAATGGTTGGAGGAGAAGATCAATACAGTTTGCTTTCCGAAATCAGACATTGAGCTTACAAAGTCAAGTACTTCAGTGCTCAGATTTCACAAGTGTAAATGCTTTTGTATAATTTCCTGAATAATTTAGCTTATTGTATTTGTTAACAATATATATATGAGAACCTACCATGCTATAAATGTAAGGTTCATTAATTAGAAACACATATTGCATAAACAAAAATGCTTACTAGAGAAACCAATTTGTTTTTAATTACACATACTTAAGCTTCATTTCAATTTGTTATCAGATATTTAAAAATATTACAATGTTAAAATGAAGTCTTCACAAAAAAAGAATCATTTCATTTTAATAAATGAATGCAACAGTTGTGAGTGCCATGCTTGATACTCCAGCATCCCGACTGGTTCCAGAAAGGATGAAGATGGACGGGTGCCCCAATCAGGATAGGTGCTTATACCTTTCCCAGCAAGGATGTTTGTTCACAAGTAGAGATGGTTGCTGCTTATTAAGGTCATGGCCTCCCCTAGTACACACAACGACAGTATCCCACTGGTGGAACCGCCATATGTATTATCCACAGGGCAGGATGGGAATTGTAGTTCTGTGGAATACACCAGTCGGGGTTCTTGGGTGCCACCAGGGGGAGCTGCAGGGGGGCACTATCCCTTTTTGAAGGCTTCCACCTGTCCCATAAGTGCTTCCAACATGCACTGCTGTGGTACTGCCCGGACTGTCATATATGAAGCTAGATTTTCTGCATCAGGAGTCAGAGTCCAGAGGTGGTTAATGAGATTATGTGGGAGGTGTGGATGGAGGAAATAGAGCTTGTGACTTTGTTATATTGACTGAAAAGGAGGAAATTGGACACTTTGAAGGTATTAACTTAAATAAAGCTCCTTGTATTTGAACCCATGACTGTGTGGTGCTGTTGTGTATGGTGTTTGGGGGTTGGTGGTACCTCCTACTGATTACACAGGCCAACTCTATTATTCTGTTGTGACCAAGAGTGACATGACAGTTAATTCAATAACTCTAGATTACCAGGTTTAAATCTCAACTCAGTCACTGCCTGAGTGGATTTTATTTTCAACATTTCTGCTCAAGTTTTTCTCTTGGGACACCATGTTCTTCCCAAATACAAGCATACTAGGTTCATTTCAAAACATTAAATTGGCATAGTATAAGTGAGTACCTTCTTTAATGGAGTGGAAACTCAGCTAGGGTACATAATTATTTGGAAACAATGCTGCTATTATAGACTTCAGCTCTGAAACACTGAAAATTGACTAACAAAGTTCAAAGTTACAAATGGCTATTTTAAACAAATAACTTGACCTTTTGAAATAGTTACAGTTAGGTCCATAAGTATTTGGACAAAAAAACAATCTTCATAATTTTGGCTCTGTGGAACCACCACAATGAATTTGAAATGAAGCAATCAAGATGTAATTGAAATGTAGACTTACAGTTTTAATTCAAGGGGTTTAACAAAAACATTGTATGAGCCATTTAGAAACGCCAGACACTTTTATACATGGTCCCCCCATTTTCAGGGGCTCAAAAATATTTGTACAAGCTAATATAATCAGGGATTTAACGATTATTTTCAATACTTGGTTGAACATACTTTCCAGTCAATGACTGCCTGAAGTCTGGAACCCATGGCTTTCTCCTAGTGCTGGGTTTCAACCTTACCGATGCTTTGCCGGGCCTTTACTGCAGTTCTCTCCAGGTTCTGCTTGTTTGCTGGACTCTCTGTGTTCAGTTTTGTCTTCAGCAAGTGAAATACATGTCCAGTTGGGTAGAGGGCAGTTTATTAATTTGGCCATTGAATTATATTAAACTTTTCTGCCTTGAAAAGCATTTGGTTTTCTGTCACAGTATATTTTGCCTCATTGCCCATCTGCATTGTGAAGCATCATCCTGTCAGTTTTGCAGCATTTGTCTGAATCTGAGCAGAGAGTATAGCCCTTTACACTTCAGAATTCATAAAGTTATGTCTGTCAGTAGTCATACCATCAATAAACACCAGTGACCACTTTCCATTGGCAGTCAGACATGCCCATGCCATAACACTGCCTCTACCATGTTTCACAGATGATATGCTTTGCTACAGATCAAAAGTCATTCCTTCTCTTCTCCATACTCTTCTCAGTCCATCATTCTAGTACATACTGATCTTATTTTCATTTGTTCAAAGAAAACTGCTCCAAAACTGGACTGTTTTTTAAAAAATATTTTCTGTTAAAGTCTAATCCATCCTTCCTATACTTGAGGCATACTGGTGGTTTGCACCTTATTGTAAACCCACTGTATTTACCTTCATGAAGTCTTCTCTTGATTGTAGACTGGCAATGGTAGGTCTACCTCCTAGAGTGTGTTCTTGGTTTGTCCTATTGTTGTGAAAGGGGTTATACTTTGCCAAATAAAGAATTCTGCGATCACCCAGCAAAGTTGTCTTCCATGGTTGTCCAGGCCTTCAGGTATTGCCAAGCTCACCAGTGCGTTGCTTTTCTTTCAGAATGTTCCAAATGGTTGATTTGACCACTCCTTGTGTTTCTGCTATCTCTCTGATTGGTTTGTTTTGTTTTCTCTGCCTAATGATGGCCTGTTTTTACTTGCATGAACAGCTCTTTGAACCTCATGCTAAAAGTTCACAGAAACAGTTTCCATGCAAATTCCACACTTGGAATCATCTGCAGACCTTTTTACCTGTTTAATAGTTAATGAAATAATGAGGGACCTGCTCAGACATGGCTATAGAACAGCTTGCCAGTCAACCGTCTAAATACTTTTGAGCCCCTGTAAAAGGGGGGACCAGGAGTAAAAATGGCTGTCATTTCTAAATGGCTCATACAATAATTTTGTTGAACTATTTGAATTAATGTGGAAATCCTACACTTCAATCATATAATTATTTCTTTACTTCATATCCATTGTGGTGGCATACAGCACCAGCATTTTGAAAATTGTGTCATTGTTCAAATGCTTATGGACATACTGTACCTGTACATAAATTATTGAAAATAAAATTTATAATTGATAAAGTAATTTAGCAGTATCACTAAACTAATTTAAAATTACCAAAGTGCCATGAGCATGGTAAAGACACTACATAAATAAAATGTATTATTATTTCAAAAGAAACTTCTGGAAAATTCATATTTTCATCCATTTTCTCAAACCAGGTTTTTCCAATACAGTGCTATGATACACTCACTAGTTCATTGCAGGGTACACATAAGCCTTTGAAATGTTCATAGAATTCAGAGTTCAATTATTTAAACCCACAATGATATTGTAAACACCCCACAAAGCTTGAAGCAAGGCAGATTTTTGGCAATGCTAACTAAAGTGGTATCCTAATCAGTGGCAAGTGAGTTATCCTTCCTGTAGTGCCCATGTGCTGTTCTTATTCTTATGTGGATTTTCAGGGGATTGTTCCACACCACAGATGTGCAGGTAATTGGAATGGTGAGTGTTAACTGGTGAACCGGTGAGTTGTTTTAGGGTTTACTGTGATTATTAAATTCATTAAGTGAGCTAATTTGATCATTTTTACTGTTGTTATGTATTATTTCTTTCAATTTGATTTGTTTGGCTCATTGTTTATATTGTTTTAGTAACTAGAATATGAGTTTTCTAGATAGGAATTTAGATATTTTTGCTTATTGTTACTCAGAGTCTGCTTATTCTTCTTATTGCATTACATAAACATTTAACAAAATCCTTGCTGTCTGCACAGAGTGAAGAGTAACAATACGTTCATCTGAATTGGGCCCTGGGGGACATTAAGTGTTTGATGACACTCATTTAAAATATGAACCCTAATAAAGTTTATTTTTAAAAAAAGGATGCTTAAAGTTAAAGTAGGTCATTGTAAAATTGCACTGTTGAGCTGCTTTTTCATGTTAGAGTGACATAAAGTACAAAGCAATGCAGTGAACTCCTATATTTTGCTGTGTCCATTGAAGCGTATATACAATGTAAAATGGAAAACTGCATATGATTTAATGGTCCTATACAATCCCTTACATTGCCCATAAGTGAAGTAAATTTAATGCATATGCCCACGAAAATGTACAATATAGATCTAGTATATATAAGTGCATGAATGATTTTACAGTATATGTAAATATACATTAGTAGATTTACACACAGTATACCTTCTTGTAGTTATGGTATTCTGTGGGCAAATCAAGCTTCATGCACAAGACTACACATACCAACCTGTACAATTCCAACACAATGAGTTTCTCCTGTAGAATTACCACAGTATGCCCTTTCACACAAATCAGTTACTTGGAAATTATAGCTCTCAGGTTATTATAAGTCAACATGTTTTTCTTTGATTTTGGTATTATGTTTTCAGTCAGTTGATACTAATTATCAGTTTAATTGGGCTTATTTAGCTAGGGGCAATTACTTTTCACAAAATTTCAGTGTATTTAGAAAAAAACAAGTATAAAATATGCCATTTGTTGGCAAGTGTCCTTCACCTATTTATTGGATTTTGGCTGAAGACCTAAAACACTTTCAGTAATAAACATTTGCAGCAATATAAGAAATCGGGAAGGCAAATACATAATTTCCATTGCACCTACATATAAAATATAAACAAATAAAATTTAGTGCAACATGGTGATGTAGTGTTTGTCACTAGTTCCTCAAGGATCTAGTGTCCTGAAATGAAATCCTGAAGATGGTCATTGTTTATGTGGAATTTCTAAGTTCTCCATGTTTCGGCTGGATTTACCTTCTACATCTCCACACTTGTATATGTTAGGTTGGTTGGTTTCACTAAATTTGCTGGTGTGACTGTGGGTGTTTGAATAAGATTGGGACCTGCAATGTACTATCACTCCATTGAGAGCTGTTTCCTACCTCATGCCCAGTGTTGGCAGAAATAGATTCTGGCCCACAATGTCACTCCACTAGTGTATGCATGTGCGCAAGTATGTATATCAACTTGTAAACTAATCTAATTTAATCTATTAATTTAGATTCTGTTCCATTAAATCGGTTATATATATATATATATATATATATATATATATATATATATATATATATATATTTCAACCATTCTATGATCTGCTCCTCACAAACTGAGGGCACCGTGGCGGATGTTAGCAGATTGCTGGCCAACCACAAGCGTTTCCTGGTAGCTAACCACCCATACAATCAGATTGTGACACAGACTTTGAATGCCGTGAATATATATATATATATATATATATATATATATATATATATATTGCAGCAGATGACCAGAGACTTTGCCCGACCGGGACGCCTGAAGAGTGTAAGGACCGGGAGAGGAAATACCTTCCCCTTGACACGAGAGGGTAGCCCCCCTGGTTTGCATCGGGACCACGCGACTAGAGCTTGGCAGCTCAATGCTATTGGGGACCGTGGCCACCGCCAGGGGGCTCTTGGACAATCCCGGAGCCTTAAACTGCAGCACTTCCGCAACATCAGGAAATGCTGCTGACACAGAACCCGGGTGCACCAAAAGTGCTTCTGGGTGTCCATGCAGCACTTCCGTCACACCAGGAAGTGCTGCAGGAACAGTGTCAGGGATCACCCGGAGCACATTAAGGTGCATTATAAAAGGGGCCGCCTCACTCCATTTGGGGAGTCAGAATCTGAAGTCAGAGGATGGAGCTTGCAGGAGAGGAGTGGAGGTGGTAAATGAAGAGGAAGGAAATAAAGAAGAAAAGGACTGAGCATTATTATGATGATTTGTGTACTTTGTGCAGAAAAGAAAGAAGAAAAAGGAAAATAAAAGCATATGTGTTTGGACATTGCGTCTCTGTCTGTGGTACAGGCTGCCATTCTTCCACAATATATATGTATATATTGTGACAGATAGAGGGCGCTATTGTCCTCTTGAACCCTCTGACTAGACTCTAGACACCAGGTAAAAGTCCAAATATTATTTTTATTTGAACAATAACGTGCACAAAGCACCCTCCACTCCACAATACTCATAAATCACCAATAATCAATCGATACAATCCTCCACACTCCCAGACAGGTTGCCTCCCTTCCACCCAGCTCAGCTCAACGTTTGGGATTTCCCATAGTCCTTTTATAGTCCTTGACCCGGAAGTGTTTCACCCTCTCTGTCCACGTGACTAGGAACACTTCCGGGTCCTATAAAAACTCTTCTTCTTCACCCCGGAAGCACTTCATTCTTCCTGTTGCTATGACTACGACGTAGTTCCGGGTTATAGGGCACATAATGGTCTCTGGACCTTCCTACAGCGTCCCCTGGAGGTTCCCCTGGTATCCAGCAGGGCTGTGATGAAAAACTCCACTGTCCATGATGCCCTGCTGGAACTCGGGGCACCTCTATGTTGCATGAAGGGCTCCAACTGGCGGCCTGGGGGTATTGGCCAGGATAAAAGGCCGGCCATGTCCCACAATATATAAAGATATATAGATATGGAAGAAAGATATGGAAGAAGACACCTAATGGGAGCAACTGAAAGAAGAAGAAGAAGAAGATATATAGTCCCTACTCAAAAATTCCTTCTGCTGCACATTCCTTTATCTCCTAACTTCTCCTGTCACTCATTTCCTAAGAGGCATGTCCACCCCTTACAGAACAGAAGCCCTTCACCCAGTCCTATCACTTATCCTATCACTTACACAGCATTCCGCCCTTTCTGCTCCCATACAGCACATCACAAACTGCATGTCACAATAAATAATCCATCCATTATCCAACCCGCTATATCCTAACACAGGGTCACGGGGGTCTGCTGGAGCCAATCCCAGCCAACACAGGGCTCAAGGCAGGAAACAACCCCTGGGCAGGGTGCCAGCCCACCGCAGGGCACGCACACACACACCCATACACCAGTCACACACTAGGGCCAATTTAGAATCACCAATGCACCTAACCTGCATGTCTTTGAACTGTGGGAGGAAACTGGAGCACCCGGAGGAAGCCCACGCAGACACAGGGAGAACATGCAAACTCCACGCAGGGAGGACCCGGGAAGTGAACCTGGGTCTCCTAACTGTGAGGTAGCAGTTACAATGCAGAAGACAATTAACATTAATACGGAATGACATAACTGTCAGTCGTTTCTATTTTCGACACGTTTTTCAATTTTGTCAGCATCACGCTTTATATTGTTCACTGTTGTTCTTCCTGCTCTGTAAATTGAAGTAATACTTGAAGTGCTTTTGCCATTTCGTATTTAATAATTTCAATTATTTGTCACAATTCCAACACCACACGCATATGTGAATTTCCCCTTGGGATTAATGAAGTATCTATCTATCTATCTATCTATCTATCTATCTATCTATCTATCTATCTATCTATCTATCTATCTATCTATCTATCTATCTATCTATCTATCTATCTATCTATCTATCTATCTATCTATCTATCTATCTATCTATCTATCTATCTATCTATCTATCTATCTATCTATCTGTTTATTGGCCATAACGATGTATAGTAGTTTAATTATAACTAAAGGGAAAAGCTATGAAACCTTATTAAAGCTGAAGGTATGTAACTGACACTGTGATTTCAAAATGTGGCATGACACATGGTGCTGGGGAAAAACAGTACATGCTAGCAGAAGGGAGAGTTGTTTGAATGTGCATAGCTCGCAGCATATTGTGCATCAGTAGTAACAGGCAGACGCTGGTGTGCACAATGCTTTGTTTTTTTTTGATCTGATGGTTAATGGAGACTGAAGGTTAATTAAGCAATGAATAATCAAGGTTTTACTGTATGTATATATATATATATATATACTGTGGTGGGTTGGCACCCTGCCCAGGATTGGTTCCTGCCTTGTGCCCTGTGTTGGCTGGGATTGGCTCCAGCAGACCCCCGTGACCCTGTGTTCGGATTCAGCGGGTTGGAAAATGGATGGATGGATATATATGTATATATATATATATATATATATATATATATATATATATATATATATAGTGTATCTATATATATAAAATTGTTTTCGCGTTTGAAACGGAAATTACGTATGACCACGTGATATGGAAATTACGTATGACCACACAATATGGAAATTACCTATGACCACAGAACATATTATAATACAGGAACTAGCCAGGCACATTCTGACAGAGAAGTTTTATTTATTCGTCCACATGACTGTCGCTGAAACTGCCACATTGTAACTTTTTTTTAGTTGGCAGTACTTGATAGTAGAAGAGATGAGGAAAACAGCTTTGCGTCTTTCTACTTTTTAACTGCGCCGACCTGTAATCAATGTGAAGACGAGACCACCTTCAGCTGCGAGGGGTCGTGAGAACAAAGTGGACGCTGGGAGGCGTGGAATGTTGGGCTGCTCCGCCGAGTCGAGAGCTTCACAGTTTCGGGCAACGTCCTCTCTTCTCGCACTGTTTGTGACACTTCAAGTCCCCTGTCGGCTCCTGGGAGAGTGGAAATCTTTGCGAATGAGTGTAATCGGCGCCATCGAAGCAGGACTTTGTTTGTAAATTGCCCTGCACAACTAATTACTGTCCCTTAAGTTAAGTTCGGGTCACTATAACCCCACAACATTCAAGGTTGCTTTTGTGATTAATTATTTTAACAAGTAAATCACAGGTATGTAGTGCAAGGTTGTCAGGCAAAAATTTGGACGATCACATAGAAAATGTAATTTCTATACCACAGTGGTCGTGTAGCGCCTTTCACAAGGGATCTACTACTTACCTGTTGTATTATAGCGCCTTTAAAATGTAGTTTACCCGAAACCACTCCAGTAGTGCTCAATGTATCTTTACTTCTTAAATGTTAATGTTTTACTGTTTAATAACTTATAGACTACATTATATTTTTTTCCCTTGCACTCAGTGAGCGAAGCCACTGGGTAATCAACTAGTATATATATATAAACGATTCCACGTTGGAACTGATGGGTACAATACAAAATTGTTAAAATACAGAAATAAGTAAAGTAGAGTACAAGGAAAAACTAAATATGTAAGACCTTAAATAGGAAATCTAAAGCTCAAAGAAAATATATTCAAGAATGAAATGGTGAAAGACCAGTAACTAAGTAAAAGCACTAAAAGGGAGAAGAACTGCACGGTTAGAAACAAACAAACTGCAAAGCTGCAGTGGCTGAGAGAAGCCAAAATCATTCCCAGACAATGAAGAGAGACGAATTAAAGCATCTGGGGCCTGTTTCTGTGTGTCTGTGTGGGTTTTCTTTGTGTTGGTCTTTATAGTGATCCAGCTTGCCTAGCACATACCCACTAATGTGCATGTGTGGTTAATTGGTGATTCCAAATTGGCCCCTAAGTGAGTGTAAGAGTGTTGGCTGGGATGGATTGCTTTCCTGTCATAGGTTACTTCCTGTCTTCTTCCCTATGCTATAGCTCTTCCCTACAGATCAGGCTTTTATCTGAGGTTTGAGAATATTATGTTTTTATATGAATGAATTAACAGCTTCATTCTCAGTTGTTAATATTGGTTGGCTTGATCTTTCTGTCTGTCTCAATTTGATGAGAGTGGACTCTTCTGTCATTTTCACCATCTTTTACTGAGTGTTTAACAAAGTACGATGAGTACAATTTGATGGCAGGAATAGGACAAAGAGTGAATTTATTTTAGATTTAAATTAGTGCGATATGCTGTATAAAGGCAATACTAGTCTCTGTGATCCGGTGCTATCTGTATGACTATTACTTTAACTTTAATGTCATAAAGCATACGGAAGAGAATATCCTAGTAATATACTTTTTTATTATCTGGTTCTGTTTCCTATATTTTCCACTTTTTTAGAAGAAAAATGTGAGAGACTGCAGCACAGCAGAAACTGGCAGAGGTTCCTTCTCTGCAATCAATTTGAATTTAAAAAGGACTCTGCTGCATCGAAACACAGACACACATCCATCACTGCAGCCAGACAACTGATTAGAGGGTTGCCTGCCAAGTTTTTCCTATTATGCATGCAGCATATATTAATGTGCATAGCTTCCTAGGCAAAAAAAAAGAAATTAAGATTTTTTTTCCTTTTATCTGAAAAGGTGCAATGAATCATACATAACAACGTACAATACCTTCCTGCATAGAACCATCATAAAGATGAGAAACAAGGCAATCAAACAATACCCTTTTACTTAAAATGTGCACAAAATGACTTCTATCATTGTTTGCCATGCATGAAAAATATATCTTAAAATAGAGAATCTGTGGGAGCATGAAGAAATTCCCAGTGACATAAGAAAGCTATTTTCTATTTTACTATTACATTATGGCAGAAGACTAAACTGACATCCAAGCCAAAGATGAATCATCAGTATTACTTAACAAGAAAATCTTTCAAACAAATCACTTTCTACATAGCACTATTAACATTTTACCGTAAACATGACAATGTTTACAAAGAGAGCTCACTGCTACCAAACCAAAATAGGGATTTTAAAACTTTACTAAGGAGTACTCCATGATTATGTAACCACTGTTGACCCTGTTGCCTCCTGAATTTTAGTTAAGGCCCAAGCTGCCTGCTTCACACAGAATTGTGACACTAGGAAGATACCTATATGTGGGAAAATACCTTTACAGTAAAACCTTGAATTGCGAGTAACTTAGTCTGTGAGTGTTTTGCAAGACAAGCTAAAATTATTAATACATTTTAACTTGATAAACGAGCTAGGTCTTGCAATTCGAGTAGTATGTATACGCTTTGTCTGTAGAGCGTCATGTGATCACAACTGAGCTGATGGTTCTTCTCTCTCCGCAGGATTGTGGGTAATTGTCTCCCATGCTCGGTCTCTGTCGGCGTGCCTTACTCATATGGTCAACATCTATACGAGCGTATACTGTTTACTATAGCACGGTGACCACGTGTGTGTGCTGTAATGTGTGAGTCCCAGTCTTACACCCCAAAACATGAAGCTGAGTCTCAGTACTTTAGCAAAACCAGCTTTTATTCAGCTTGAAACAGGAACAGCACGGTTATTTATTGTAGTGGGATCTGCCACTCTCCCATACACAGACACAGCAATCAGGCAAGGTCAGGGCCAGGGCCAGTTTAATGGCCAATAAATACTGTGCCCTTGCATTTATAATGTTCCTTGCATCACCCATCGATGGCAGGTGCTTAAAGCATAACCATGATCTTTTTGGATTCGCTTTTGCGGCGAACTGCTATCTAGTGGTATGCATGGGCATCTGAGGATCACCTTCCAGGCTAAGATAAGGATAAGAATGGGTGCCAACGCAAACCATATCATCTTTTTTCTCCTCCTTAGCTCTGAGAAGCCACCCACGGAAGGCACCCTGGTTACACCCTCACCCAATTAAGCTATGTTCCATTCTATCTACGTACCATCTAAACAACAAACAATGTGTTGTACCATGTCATCAAAACATTTCACGAAAACCAGTAATTGACACAATTCAGATCATTAAAAAAATATTTACAAATTCACAAAATGAGAGTGTATCTCAGTATGTCCATTGCATTTGCCATTTACATCTCTTTATATTGAACAATAACCATTGAACAATCAGTGAAAAGTGGTCCTTTAAGTCAGTGCAGGTCAAAGCGAACTCCCTGTTTCAACTTCAAGTTGACATGGTGGCTTTTGTGATTGATCTCAAATGGAAATTAAGAAAATTGGTCAAAAACTGAACCAAACCAATATTTCAACAATCAAAGTAAATTTATTTAAAGAATGATGAATGTGGAAAGTCACAATTCACAAAATTGTTCAATAAAGAATTAATAAGAAAATACACTAAAAAGCTTCACAAACAATAAGCTTAAACAATCTTTCAAAAAGGAATGATCCATCCTGAAAAAAAACTGAGGATTCAACAGAACTAAATATCACTAATCCAAAATCTCAATAACCTTAGAATAAATTAGGTTATATTAGAAAAAAGAACTAACGTGAGCAAAGAATTCCAAAAATACAATATGAAAATACAATATACAAACAGAAACTGTACAAAATTGGACAGAAGAACATACCTTCTTCTTCTTCTTTTGGCTGCTCCCATTAGGGGTCACCACAGCAGATAATCTTTTTCCATATCTTCTTGTCCTCTGCATCTTGCTCTGTTACACCCATCACCTTCATGTCCTCTCTCACCACATCCATAAAACTTCATATAGGCCTTCCTCTTTTTCTCTTACCTGGCAGCTCCATCCCTAGCATCATTCTCTCAATATACCCAGCATTTCTCCTCTGCACATGTCCAAACCAACATAATCTCGCTTGTCTGGCTTTGTCTCCCAACGGTCCAACCAGAGCTGACCCACTGATGTACTTGTTCCTAATCCTGTCTTCTTTATCACACCCAAAGCAAATCTTAACATCTTTAACTCTACCACCTCCAGCTCTGTCTCCAGTTTTTTGGTCAATGCCACTGTCTCCAGCCCATATAACATAGCTGGTCTCACTACTGTCTTCCTTCCCTTTCACTCTTGCTGGGACCCATCTGTCACAAATCATTCCTCCACCCACTCTACCCTGACTGCACTCTCTTCTTCACCTCTCTTCCACACTCTCTGTTACTCTGTACTGTTGATCCCAAGTATTTAAATTCCTCCACCTTTGCCAAATCTGCTCCCTGCTTCCTCACCACTCCTCTCACCTCCCTCTCATTCACACACATGTATTCTGTCTTGTTCCTACTGACCTTCATTCCTCTCCTCTCTACAGCATATCTCCATCTCCCCTGGGTCTCCTCAACCTGCTGCCTACTCTCAATACAGATCAAAATGTCATCCACAAACATCATAGTCCATGGGAACTCCAGACAGAAGAACATATCCAAAAGCAACTAATATCACAGAAAAGTAGCTATTGTGGCAAGTGCCTTTAAGTAGCTCTGAGATAAACGCAGCCCTAATGACCCCAGTAACAGACAGTGTTGATTCAATTAGAAGCCACATCAAGATTTTTAGTCTTGTCGTTTGTGTGAGATAGGAAACAGCAACACCGAACAGCGGTGTTATTGTACCCTTTTTGCATCCTACAAGCAATTAAGCTTAACATTTAACTTTTTATCAACACAAATGTTCCCCTACTTTAAAATGAGAAACTTTGCTAAACTGAACCTGCCCAATTTTCCTCACCTTCCACCTATTTATATTCCAGAAAAAATATTGATCAGTCTTGAAGACTCAGATATCATCTCCACAATTTATAAAAACATTTTAAACTCAACTTCCTTTCAAAGATCCCAAGATACAATGGGGAAAGGATATTTCACTTAACACTTCAGAAAAGTAGTGAGAGGCAGCCATGCACAGAATCCACGCCACCTTCATAAGCGCAAAGCACTCAATTATTCAACTTAAAATCTTCTATCGCGCAGATTTATCTCAATTAAAACTGTCCAAAATCCAGCCTATGAATGTTGCAATCCAGTTCAGCCTCACTGGGCCAAATGTTTTAGGCAGCACCAAATTAGCATAATTTTGGACAAAAATCTTTGAATGCCTATCAGACAGCCATGGTGTCACAATCATTCATTCATTCATTCATTTTCCAACCCGCTGAATCCGAACACAGGGTCACGGGGGTCTGCTGGAGCCAATCCCAGCCAACACAGAGCACAAGGCAGGGAACCAATCCTGGGCAGGGTGCCAACCTACCGCAGTGTCACAATCACTCTTAACCCATTAACAGCTGTATTTGGTGTACTTCCAGATGGACTTAAAGTGGGGAAGGACAATCAAAGTGTAGCTGCCTTTACCTCACTACTAGCACGTAGACTTATCTTGCTCAACTGGAAGAATCTCAACCCACCACCTTTAAGTCAGTGGGTAACTGATGTCCTATATTATTTGAAATTGGAAAAAATCTAATTCTCACTTACAGGATCTGTTCAAAACTTTTTAAAAATATGGCACAATCTAATCAATAACATTTCAGAATAAGCTTTTATATTGGGATTAAGGATACTCATCCTTTCTTGCTGATTCAAAGATTTGCATTGTTGGCCAATCCACTTTCTTTTGGGTGGTGGTTGAATTTTGGTTTTATTAGGTTTGATCTGATTGTATTGTTATTTGCTTTTAGTTAAAATTAATAAAAAAGAAGAAGCCACATCCCAAAAAAGAAGGAACACAACATTTAGGGGATTGATGATAAATTAACAACACAAAACACAAGCAACGGACATGGAAAAACAACAAAACTAACAAAAAGTTGCAAACCCAAGTCCTCAGAGCATTACTATCACCCATTCATTTGTTCAAGCCAAAGAAAATTTCTCATGTGTTCTTATCTTGTAGCAGGTTTACTGTAATTCACTTGAGTTCTGATAAAACAGCAAACTTCGAAAAGTTGAAAGTAAAATAGATGCTTTTACAACAATTACACTGATTCAGTAAATGAGGTTATTTGAGTACTTTTTTTTTTTATTGGACTTTTTAACAAGAATTTTATGTTTAATATGACCTTTTTTTGTTTTACTGCTCATTTCCCATTTGCTAATGTGTCATAAACTGATAACCACAGTTATGCATTGCTGTTCTGGAGCTGCTGGTGACACGCACATTGTTTGTGTCATGTTATATTTTGTATAAAATCTGACTATACTGACACCATGTCAGGACTTTGTTCAGTATATGGGACATGTTGTTTCCCTGCTTCTTGGTTTTAAGAAGAAGGACAAATTCTATGAAGACTCAAAACAAAGTATACTAAAGAAAATGTATCTTTTTTTGAATTTCCTCCAGTTTGAAGAACCTGCTCCTCTGGACTGAGATGGAGTCCAAGGAAAGTTTTTGTTTTATTTTGTTTGCTGGTCATTAGTTTGTAGCACGTATCTATTAGGTATTGTATCCATATGG
Source organism: Erpetoichthys calabaricus (assembly GCF_900747795.2). NCBI lineage: Eukaryota > Metazoa > Chordata > Cladistia > Polypteriformes > Polypteridae > Erpetoichthys > Erpetoichthys calabaricus. Next base: position 130,912,849 of record NC_041394.2, read on the forward strand.
TTTATTTGATATACTATGTTTTTGATGTTCATCCTTCACTTACCAAAGCCAGTTTTTTACAAAAACATTTCAATTGTGTTGCTGAATTTTCCTTATAACTGCCACAATATAAAAATAGATAAGGATATAAGTATGTTAGACCTGGTAGACCTTGTAAAAAAGTAGCTAAAATGATTCTGTGATTCCTGTGTACCACAAAAAAAGGAACAATGCAAAATTCTAAACATCATACTGCATTTTCAAATAATAGAATAAAAACCTCAACAACAAAATTTAACAGGTGTAAGATTCTGCTGGTAACAATTCTTTGTAGAATTCCGTTGTCATTTTGTACACTTGATGTGCACTAATGTCATTTTGGAGCTTCAGATTCAGTGCATTTCTAACATATAAAGCATGCATGACATGAGGCATGACAATATTATAATGATGCTATAAAAGATGGGCTCTTGCATCAATCAAAGCGGCAAACAGCAAATATAATGTTCTGCACAAGTCACTTAGGATGGTTTAATGTGAAGACTGACATATGAATGTTTTTTCCTCAACTGTTAACATTCAATTACATCGGCAAGTTAAATCAATTTATGTCACAAAGAAAATTAAAAAATAAGAATAGCTAAAAGTGCATTATGCAATATAAATGTATTAGCATTGCTGTAAGGGATGCTTTTCAGCACCAGCAGGCATACTTTAAATAGTAAGGCAACTGGCCAATGAATTTGAAATCCAGAATTTTTGAAGCACATACACTTAGACTTAACTGACTGAAACAATGAAATTATTCTCCTTGATATATTAGAGGGTGATACTAATTAAAGTGCATTGGAAATCACACACAAAACAGACGGTTTTAAAAAAGGGTTTATTGCAATTAAATGCATTTCCCATATAAATTAAGCATATAAGAATGCAAAATGTGAAAATCAGAATTATGAAAGGGGAGAGTTATAAATCCTAGGATGCATTTAAGCCAGCATATGAATGGTGTATTTATGCTTTACAATCTACAGTATTTACATTTTTTTAGATAACACAAATTATACTGTAAACAGTACAATTCTTGAATTATTATTTTGTGCCATGAAAATATTACATAGGTGATCTGCATGCATATCAATGTATTTTATTTACATATGTATTTTATTTACATATAGTGATTTTTTTAAAATATATATACAATGGTAAAGTGTTGGGGACCAGAAGTTGAACTCTTCATGTAACTGAATGAAAAAGATGTCCAAAATACAAAAATTAACAGCTAATGCTGTGATTAGATGTCTTCTTAAACATGAGTCCAATGACTGATCTGTTCTGGAGATGGTGCCCTATTTAAGTTGGCCACAGAGAAAGTATAGCTTCAAAGTAACTTCAGGGTTCCTCACAATGCTACTCTTTAGCTCTGAGGGAAAAAGATTGGGAGAGGCAATGAATGACAGCCCCATCCCTCCAACTCAGTGTGGAATTACCAGTTGATGAGCCCTGAAATTGTCTCAGGTTGGGTAAGTTCCTTAAAATAGGGAGAATCTGTGCCTGCAGCTCCCCTTGGCTGCACCCATGGAACCCCACAGGGCTGTTTAATGGGACTGTAAATTCCAGCCTGCCTATTGGGTATGCATGCAGGCACAGTAGCCCAGGAAGACTACTACCTATTGTATCAGGGGAGCAAGTTGTTCATGTGATTGGTCTCCCCAGTCCTTCCATATGAATATATATTTTGTGTATAATATACAGTGTTATAAATACATTAAAGTAACATGTGGTAGCAGTAGTATGTTTAGCACATTGCCTGGTGACAAGAAGAGAGTATCCTAGGGTTTATAGCTCACCATGTAGACAATGAAACAGTGCATTTAGGAACATTAAGAGAACTTTGAAAACTTTATAATAAAGACCTAAAATAATTAAACTTGAACCTGAAGTTAAATACATGCAGTTCTTCTCAAAACTGTTATTTGTGAATGTCAGAAGGTTCTTGTAATGCCAGTCGCAAGTATCCAAATTGGCTTGGCTGCACAACAGCACAAAATAGGTTCCCATGCTTTTTCAGCCAGCCAACCTCCCTGAATTGCCTGCAGGCAACAGAGTTAGTGAGCACCCGCAAGGATGGTACTCCACATACCAGGAGATATGTGCGTGTTGAAGAAACTGTGATGACAGCCAATATCTTAAACTTTCAATGCTATTGTCCAAAACCAAACTTGCAAAAGGACAAGTTATAACTAGAACCAAGATATGAAAACCATAAATCAAGTCAAGAAATGCAATGGTAGGAGTCATTAACCAGAAAGTTTTATAACAAGCATGAGATTGCATGACTGTTTGAGGTTTTAATCTGTAATCTTGGACACTGTACTTAGCACCACCTCAAATTACACTAAAAAAATAATACTAAACACATACTGTATGTAAAAAACATTCCTCAAGGTCAGAACTCTTAAATGATCTATGACAGGGGAATGGAAAAAAAATCTTCTTCTTCTTCTTCTTCTTCTTCTTCTTCTTCTTCTTCTTCTTCTTCTTCTTCTTCTTCTTCTTCTTCTTCTTCTTCTTCTTCTTCTTATTCTTCTTTCAGCTGCTCCCATTAGGGGTTGCCACAGCGGATCATCTTCTTCCATATATTTATGTCCTCTGCATCTTTCTCTGTTATACCCATCACCTGCATGTCCTCTCTCACCACATCCATAAACCTTTGCTTAGGCCTTCCTCTTTTCCTTTTCCCTGGCAGCTCTATCCTTAGCATCCTTCTCCTAATATCTCCTAGCATCTCTCCTCTGCACATCACCAACCAAACCAACGCAATCTCGCCTCTCTGACTTTGTCTCCCAACTGTCCAACTTGAGCTGACCCTCTAATGTACACCCAGTGCAAATCTTAGCATCTTTAACTCTGCTACCTCCAGCTCTGTCTCCTGCTTTCTGGTCAGTGCCACCATCTCCAACCCATATAACATAGCTGGTCTCACTACCGTCCTGTAGACCTTCCCTTTCACTCTTGCCAATACCCGTCTGTCACAAATTACTCCTGACACTCTTCTCCACCCATTCCACCCTGCCTGCACTCTCTTTTTCACCTCTCTTCCACAATCTCCATTACTTCCTCATACAATACCACAGGCACCCTGTCATATGCTTTCTCCAGGTCCACAAAGACACAATGCAACTCCTTCTGGCCTTCTCTAAACTTCTCCATCAACATCCTCAGAGCAAACATTGCATCTGTGGTGCTCTTTCTTGGCATGAAACCATACTGCTGCTCACTAATCATCACCTCACTTCTTAACCTAGCTTCCACTACTCTTTCCCATAACTTCATGCTGTGGCTCATCAATTTTATTCCCCTGTAGTTACTGCAGTCCTGCACATCCCCCGTATTCTTAAATATCGGCACCAGTACACTTCTTCTCCACTCCTCAGGCATCCTCTCACTTTCCAAGATTCCATTAAACAATCTGGTTAAAAACTCCACCGCCATCTCTCCACGCTTCCATGGGTATGTCATCTGTACCAACGGTCTTTCAATTTTTCATCCTCTTCATAGCTGTCCTTACTTCCTCCTAGCTAATCCATTGCACTTCCTGATTCATTATCTCCACATCATCCAACATTGTCTCTCTCTCATTCTCTTCTTTCATCAGCCTCTCAAAGTACTCTTTCCATCTGCTCTACACACTCTCCTCGCTTGTGAGTACGTTTCCATCTTTATCCTTTATCACCCTAACCTGCTGCACATCTTTCCCATCTCAGTCCCTCCCTCTAGCCAATCGGTACAGGTCCTTTTCTCCCTCCCTAGTGTCCAACCTGTCATGCAACTCATCATACCCCTTTTCTTTAGCCTTTGCCACCTCTCTCTTCACCTTGCACCTTATCTCCTTGTACTCTTGTCTACTTTCTGCATCTCTCTGACTATCCCACTTCTTCTTTGCCATCCTCTTCCTCTGTATACTCTCCTGTATTTCATCATTCCACCACCAGGTTTCCTTTTCCTCCATCCTCTTTCCAGATGTCACACCAAGCAATGTTCTTGATGTCACCCTTACTACATCTGCTGTAGTTTCCCAGCTGTCTGGTAAATCTTCACTGCCACCCAGTGCCTGTCTCATCTCCTCCCTAAACTCAACCTTGCAGTCTTCCTTTTTCAACTTCCACCATTTGATCCTTGGCTCTGCCCTCACTCTCTTCCTTTTCTTGATCTCCAACGTCATCCTACAGACCACCATCCTATGCTGCTTAACTACACTTTCCCCTGCCACTACTTTGCAGTCTTTAATCTCCTTCAGATCAACTCTACTGCATAGGATGTAATCTACCTTTGTGCATCTTCCTCCACTCTTGTACATAACCCTATGTTCCTCCATCTTCTTAAAATATGTATTTACCACAGCCACGTCCATCCGTTTGGCAAAATTCACTACTCTCTGACCTTCTTCATTCCTCTCCTTGACACCATACCTACCCATCACCTCCTCGTCTCCACTGTTCCCTTCACCAACATGCCCATTGAAATCCGCTCCAATCACCACTTTCTGTCCCTTGGGTACACTGTTCATCACTTCATCCAACTCACTCAAAAAATCTTCTATCTCATCCATTACATGCCCAACTTGCAGGGCATATGCACTAACAACATTCATCATCACACCTCCAATTTCCAGCTTCATAATCATTACTCTGCCTGACACTCTTTTCACCTCTAAAACACTCTTGACACACTGGTCCTTCAGAATAACTCCTCCCCATTTCTTCTCTCATCCACACCATGATATAACAATTTGAATCCACCTCCAATCCACCTGGCCTTACTACCCTTCCATTTAGTCTCTTGCATGCACAATATATCAACCTTCCTTCTCTCCATCATATCTGCTAACTCTCTCCCCTTACCAGTCATACTGCCAACATTCAAAGTTCCTACCGTCAGTTCCACTCTCTTTACTTTCCTTCTCTCCTCAAGCCCCCAAACACATCTCCCCCCTCTTCTTCTCCTTCTTCTTCTTGGCCAACAGTAGCCCAATTTCCACCAGCACCCTGTTGGCTAACAGTACTGGTGGCGGTCGTTGTTAACCCGGGGCTCAACCGATCCGGTATGGAAGTTTGTGTTGTTGTCCACATATTGATTTGGCAAAATTTTACACCGGATGCCCTTCCTGACATAACCATCCCCATTTATCCGGGCTTGGGACTGGCACGAAGAAACACACTGGTTTATGCATCCCCTGTGGCTGGGTTAGAGAAAGGGGAATGGAAAAAAATTATTTGACACAAAAAAAATTCTAACAAGATATACCAATTTGCAACAAGTGGTGAATTAGTGAAGGTTAATACTAGCAATTTGCGTAGTGAATTAGTGAAGGTTAATTCAAGATTAGCTGTCTAATGGGCATCTTTTATAGCAGTGACATAAAGAGGCTTTTGTACACTCCTTCCATGTGTCAGATTACTACAGTTTGGAGATATTTTTTGACTAAATGCTCTCATAAAGAAATAATTGGGGCATACAGGCAATAAAGCTTCATTTTGGCATATGCTGTCACTGTTTAATATGGTATTTGGAATAAACTCTCTAACATGAATAAATCAAAGTACATGGAAAACAAGGGCAGAATTAAAATTCTGCAGCAAAAAGGTATAAGTTTCAGATCAAATTGATATTTGAGACAGCTGCACCTTGACCCTGATATTAATGATATGGATATATCTTTGGAGGTATCTTCAGTTTTTGGCAGCAGATTGTTTGATCAATCCGCCAAGTTCATCCTCTGTGATGAGCGTTAATCTTGGAAGGTCTCCAATAAGATTTTTTTCTGAACAAATTTCTACTTTGAATTATATGTTTATTACAGTTAAATATTCTTTTATTTTCTAAGTCTGGTTAATACAACACTTCAATATGCCTAAGTGTTCTAGATTTTATATCCTTTGAACTCCCAGATGCTTTTTAGTATGTTGCATACATTGGTCAGTTCCACAGTGCTAATAATGGTGTGATCCTATCACCAGTTCTCAGTCCACTCAGATATCTGTAATGAGTAGAGATCCACCACTAGCCAATACAAATGAGAATACACATTGGGGTCTATGTGGGCAAACATCTTTCTGCCACATATCTGAATAAATGTTCAGTGAATTCAAAGGGCAAATGGTAGCCTGTTAGATAAATTGTACTGTACTTTCTGATAAGAGCTAAATTTTGATACTTGGACAAAGATTGGAGTGGAGGATGCAATTACTATGTACAAGATGTATTCTCATCTGAGCAAAGCTAGCAGTACTGTGAGGATTATGTTTTTTTGATTTCTCCAGTGACTTCAGTACCATCTAGCCATGCCTGTTAGGGGATAAACTCAGAGATAAGAGATACACTCAGAGGTGGATGTACCTATAGTGTTCTAGATTATGGACTATCTGTCAAGCAGATTGTAGTTTCAAGGACGGTGTCTCTGATATGGATGTGAGCAACACTGGACCACCACAAAGGAATAGTCCTGTCTCCTTTTCTATTTATTCTGTACATTTCCGACTACAAATATAAAAGCAGGCCATGTCACTTGCAGAAATTCTCAGATTATTCTGCACTTGTGAGGTGTTTCGATAAGGAGGATTCTCATAAGGAGAGTTCAGGAGTTAGGTGGAGAACTTTGTTTCTTGGTGCAAAGAGAATTGTCTGCATTTTAACATCAGCAAAACCAAGGAACAGGTTATTGAGTTTAACTGCATCAAAGATCTTCTATGTCTGGTCACTATTTAGGGAGTGGATATAGATATTTAGGGGTCCATAACAATGACAAGTTGGACTTGTCTCAGAACACAGAACTATATAAGAAAGGGCATAGCAGGTTCTTTTTCTCTTTGGAGACAGCATTCCTTTAATGTGGGAAGTGACATCATTTACATCTTCTACTCTGTAATGGCCACCACAGTTATCTGTGCTGTGGTGTACAGGGCCAGTAAAAGAATATCCTCTCTCTGAGTCACTAACACTTATGACTTTCAGCCAACAAATTATTCAGGAGAATAGTGTCAAGAAACACTACTGGGGTTCCTTTATACCAACAGCAAAATACCTGCAAAATGCCTCACTGTGACCGTGACTGCCAAGTCAGAAGTTTTCTTTTTTAATTTTTTGTCATTCTAGTGTGTGTTTAGACTATAGTGTGTGTGAAGGATTGCCGGCTTTCTACTCCGGCCCTCACCCCCAGGCCACCAGGAGGAGCTCTCCCAGCAGCGTGGACTGTTGAATGGGAACACCTCCGGGTCAGGGTGTATAAAAGGACTCTGGGAAGCCCAGTACACTGAGCTGAGCTGGGAGGAAGGGTGGCAAAGTGTCTGGGAGTGTGGAGGATTATTGTTATTGTTATTATTATTATTGAGTATTGTGGAGAGGAGGGTGCTTTGTGCACAATTATTATTATTAATAAATCATTATTTGGACTTTTACCTGGTGTCTGACGTCTAGTCTGAGGGTTCAAGGGGTCACGGAGACCTCTATCTGTCACATGTGTGTGTATCTATCTATCCTTTATTTATTCATTTATATAATGAGATTCTGTAAAAAGCTAAATTTGCCCATGGGGACAAATAAAGTAATATCTATCTATCTATCTATCTATCTATCTATCTATCTATCTATCTATCTATCTATCTATCTATCTATCTATCTATCTATCTATCTATCTATCTATCTATCTATCTATCTATCTATCTATCTATCTATCTGTTAAAGGAGAACCTTTAAATTACCAAGCACCCCACCCAAGGATATTACAACTTTTATTTGATCTTGTTCTGAGGACCCAGTTACTAAAAGGAAAGTTGTACACACATATGGATTCTGAGAGCAATGTCATGAAAATCTGAGTCATTCAAATCCTAAGGCCTACAGCAGTAAATGGCAGAGCTCATCACTCTGCAGCAGTCTAGTTTATGGGTAAGATGTCAATTTGAATTTTTCAGAGACTTTGATTAAGTATATTTGTGATTTTTTTTCTTATGTAGAAATTTTATTAATGCAAACTTTAATTACTTAATTTTACTTTTTATTAAGGAAGATGTTTATTAAGTGTACCTACAGGATTGCAAGACAATGATAACCACTGTGCCACAATGCATATCACATGTATTGTTCATTTGATTTTACAAAATGGCTTTTGTGAGGCAGGTGGGTTTTCAAATTCATGAACTTTTTACTGTTTTGCACAAGGTCTGGGAACCTAATCCTGAGAAGAACAAGGGATGACTTTACTGTATTTTATTTACCATTAAATTGTAGTTTGCCTGCAGGTACTTGATACCATGAAGTTGTTTATTCAGATATACAGAGAGCAGAGGAAAGAATGATGCTTTTTTGAGAAGATGTGTAAGATTCCTCTGCTTGCACTTCTTTTTTTTGTCAGGTAACAAATAGTTGTCATCTCTGTCTTTCCATTTAATTAATTTAGGGCCTAAAACAACATCAGTAATTTCTGAGTCCATTAAGACTTGAGTAACTGTGGCCTATTATGACTATCAATCCATTCCTTCAAGTCAGGGGCGAGACAGCATTTTTAACATACTTGATGAATTCATCAAAATCACTTGTATTGCCTGATTCATTAAAGCCTACAAACTTGCTGTCATTATTGCTGTCATGAAATGTTGAAGGTAAAATGTTATGCCAGCAACATTTTAAAACTCTGGATGTTACACTCTCCTTTGTATCACAACACTTCCTTCAGTATGACTTTTTTTAAGTTATGACTGCTGAATGACACTTTGAAGTATAAAATTGTTCACATCAGTTCACTGGAAATTTTTAATTATTCCTTGAATAATTGGCAGGATTACATTTGTAGACTTCAGTGGTAAAAACTTTCTTCTTAAGGAGAGTTCCTGCTGGATAGTGACCAGGGCATTTGGCCAACAACAGCAACCTAATGTTTAGGGCATGGTCTCTTACCTCAGGCACAACGTAATTATTAAAACAGCCACTGCAGATTTTTTGGGAAATCCAAGCATGGTTGTTGTAGTAGAAAGATAACTCACAAGGAATATTTTAGTACTTTCAAAGCTCGAGGTTTGGCATTTTTCTCCAATCACAATCAGCTTGGACTTTTGTGTGCTGGCTTGGTAGAAGACAAAGCAGTCAATCTTTTGACGCTTTCACTGACTGCTCACTGACCTTTTTTATCACTTCAAATAAAAATGTTCTATAGGAGGCAGTTCCAAAATAAACCTGTCTAATTTATATTTAATGTCTACTGTGGTGTAAGTCCAGGTTACTGCACCACCTTTAACAGACTGCTGACATATATTTTAGGAAATTCATGATATACTGAACTGTTTTCACCAGATACTTTTATTTATAGAATTCTACAGCAACTTTTAATCTTCTGCAACTATCCAGTGGAATATTTACAATTATCTTTTATTTGTAACTCCTGATCAGAATCCTTTCACTCCTACATTAATGGAAGCACTTGTATAGCACTTTGTCAAGATCAGCATTGCTGGTACCACAAGTTTTTATTTCCAAAATGCTTGCCACTGAAAGTGATTCAGCAAAAATCGGAAGAATTTGTTCTTTATGGTCCTTTGATCATGAACTAGCCATCCCCCATTGCTTTGCCTGCGTAGAAGTGAAACAGAACAGTGAGGAGGGCCCTGTTCAGCTCCCTACTCCTAATGTCATACTTTTTTCCATTCCTTGGCCTGCAGCCTCTGCCTCGGATTAGCACGAATATATTGCTTCTGCAAGCAAACTATGAATGTTCAAGCAAATTATAGAAAAAAACCCGATCTAAATCTGTAAATCTGTAAATCTTGTTCGCTAGCTAAGCAAAGGTAAGGTTCCCCGAGACAGGAGCATGATTGAGGAGGTCCCCACAGCCCTCCACTCGGCCCGCTGCATGTCTCTCAGATTTGTGCAAATATATCAGTACCACAAGCGAACTATGATACAAAGCGCAATGAGAGAAGTCGCAAAATCAACCAGAATGTTCAAGCAAATTATAGAAAAAAACAGATCTAAATCTGTTAAGTAGTTCCCATGTGAAAGGCACACAGACAGACAGACAGATGTGGGATTTTATATATATATAGAGATGGTGGATTGTTGGGTGGTGCAGTGGTACCCAGGTGCTCCCTGCGTAGAGTTTACATGTTCTCCCCATATCCATACGGGTTTCCTCCAACAGTCCAAAGACATGCAGGTTAGGTGAATTGGTGTTGCTAGATTTGCTCTGGATATGTGTGTGTGTTCACCATGCAATGGACCGGCCCCCTGTTCAAGTGTTGTTCCTGCTTCCTTAAATAGGCCCTGTCAGCCCCACAATCTTACCTTCAATCAGTAAGTTTTGAAAATGGATGGATGGTAAATTTTCCCACACCATACCCCTCACTAAGCTGATATGCTTACATCATAACACATCTTTCAAATCACCACAACCTTCTTATGAATAGAAAGCACATGTCTTCTTCTCTTGATACGGTTTGTTCTATATTTAATATCATTTGGATTTTTTTCTTTTATCTTTTCATTTTAAGGATACACTGTACTATATTCTGTTCTTTCGAAGGCTCTAGTGTTTTCAGTTCCAGAAAAATATTTCAGTACTGTAAAATTACAATGAAGAATAACTAACCTTTTACTTTGACCTTGTCACTTTTAAATAAAATCAGTAATGCAGACATTTTTACTAAACTGGATTTATGAAGCATTTACAATGTAGTCAGAATTAGAAAGGGTGATGAAAGGAAACAGAACCCAATAGTGCTTCAGGATAAGTACCTTATATTCTTTATTAAGTACATTTTCTGTGATATGTGAAGTGAAAGTGGTATATACTGATGATATACAAACACTGCCCCCGAACTAGAAACCAAATTTCCAGGTTTGAGAGGTCCTGCCACATAAAACAAGTAGAAAAAAAAATATTTGCAAAACTAAATGTGAGATTCATCACTAATTAGATTTATTTTTGGGGAATCAGATTCTCATAAAGCCAAGTTGTAATTTTTTAGTAGTGCTGTCTTCTTATTAATGGATTTGGACTGGAATTACCATGGTAAAACTATTATTTAAATTTAATTTTGTACTTGTACTTTGCATTGTGGGCTTAGAACTTGCTGCATATCAGTTTTTTTTTTATTTGTAATTTCTCTATCAGAAAAGCTGCAGTTACAACTCTTTAATATTTGCATCCAAAGTTCGCGATTGGCATCAAAACCCCATCTAAAACATGTAAAAGTGTGCACATGCCAGTGAAACATTTAAATTGCCTGCAAGTTCAGAGAGAATGAAGAGCATACACACAAAGTCTTGTCTCACCTGCTAATACAATACAATACAATGCAATTTATTTTTTTGTATAACCCAAAATCACACAAGAAGTGCCGCAATGGGCTTTAACAGGCCCTGCCCTTTGATAGCCCCCCAGCTTTGACTCTCTAAGAAGACAAGGAAAAACTCCCAAAAAAACCCTTGTAAGGAAAAAATGGAAGAAACCTTGGGAAAGGCAGATCAAAGAGAGACCCCTTTCCAGGTAGGTTGGGCGTTTAGTGGGTGTCAAAAAAAAGGGGGGAAAATACAATACAATACACAGAACAGAACTCAAGTAATCCTAAATATAATATAATAGAGCTTCATTTCATGCTCTCGCTGTTTAAAACTGTTGTGTCTTTGATTTTTTTGCTATTCTATCAGTCCTATTATTAAATGTAAAACAGTGTAACAGCTCCTCCACCACCAACTCCTTTCGCCACCCAGCTCAAATTTTTCAATTGGTAAGTAAACATCATTTGAAATTGCTGTATTTTATTTTTCTAAGCAATATATCCATTAATTATGTGGTTTCATTGCTTATTTATATCACAGTTCAAACTGAATCCAGTGCAGAGAGGGAAGCATAATTGGTATCTGAATTAGTAATTTGTGTTTATTATTGTACAGCAGCTAAGCTAAACTATAGACTTTTCATTAAAGGTTTATGTTCTCAACATGTCACAGGTGTCTGGTCACACTTATAGGTAATCTAACTTAGACACCATTAAAATATCCGACTACGCCACCCAGGTTTATTAAGAGACTGGGAACTCCTGAAATTTACCAATAATAACACACAGGTTTCTTTAAATTGGGCGGTGAGTAAACACACCATGAAAGACACAACAGTAATTTTAGAAAAAGCAACAGTAAGTTCTATTGTACAAGACAATATAAGGTACATTAAAAAGATAAATGAACATAACAGAACCTAAACATATCAGGAATTAATTTCTTTTTTTTAAAAGGAAAATACACAGTCCACACTCTAAAAGTCCGTAAAAACAAGAATTGGAGGATACAACCTTTAGTGGTGCAGAGTCCAGTTTGGGCACTGTGTTACCCCAACACTTAATTGTTCATGGATGCACTCTGTTCCCCGGCAGAAGTTGTGTCAAATGGTTGACTCCCTGTCAGCGTCTCTTCGTTGTTCCTTTTTCTTCCACTCTGGGCTCCTTGTGTGGCTGGGACCTAGGCACGCCTCATTCCTTGTCTGTCAGCTTCGCTTGGTCCTCTCATGCGGCTTCCCTCTTTCGCTGGACCCACAACTGGCGTCTCCTTGTGGAGCTATCTCTTCCTCCCTGGAAGTAAATGTTGCCGTCCTTGTGCCTCACGTCGTGCCAGCCAGGTACCCTTGTCTGCCTGCGAACCCCTGTGCCCTGTCCGAGTGTCTTGGCAGCGTTTCCTGTGGACTCTCCCTCCTGCCTTCTGCTGCCCAGAAGTTTATATTTACTTCAGTCTCTGCTGTTGTCAGTCCTGGACAAACAGTTTAATCAATGGCACATCTAAATTGCCTGGGTTTAACAATTAATACAAACACAAGTTAACAAAATGTATGGTTACCAAACATTAATAAGTTCAGATATGCTGATTAGGAACCAATATTTCCAAGCCAGGTAAATACAGACATTCTACCAAGGCCAGACTTCAAAGCAGTGACTCCCTTGCAAGACAGCAAATACCATTAATAAATACAGATATGCTGATTAGAAACCAATATTTCCAAGCCAGATAAATACAAACATTCTCTAAGGCCAAACTTCAAAGCAGTGACTCCCTTGCAGGACAGCAAATACCATTAATAAGTACAGACAGCCTTTTAACTTCTCACCCCCCAGTCCCAACAGTGGGTGCCTAATGGAACCACCCAGTGCACAAAAAAAAATGCAAAAGTGTCCCCCTCTGACAAACATTTCACCAATCACAAGTCTTAGCAAAACGACAAGGGGAAACATTTTTTGGCCACAGGCCCTAGAAACAATTTGATACATTAAAGGTGGTGTTTATTTCTACCTGTTTTTGTGTCACCCAGACAATTTAAATTACAATTAGGTGCATTCTGCATCAGGGGTGATGCAGGTTTTTCATAGGACTTCTACCAATGCCAGAAAATTAAACACCTATTCTTTCTTTTCTTGAAAGCTCACCATTGTAAATTTAAATTATTATATTATTGTTTATCGTTTGCCAAGTTAAACTGGTAATGGTTTATATCTTTCTTGCTCTGAGATATTTTCCTTATTAGTCTTTAATGTTAAGACAAAAACAATTATTACAATTTATATGTTTAAGCCTTCCCAGGACCAAAATCTGACCATTCTGGAGTGATGTCTGCATGTGTGTGAGAATGTCAAGTCCATCAAAAACAAATTACCTAATCTGAGTAAAACCTTTCAAAGTTAACATTAAAAAAAGCTAGATGCTATTGATAGGCAACAAATATCAAAATCACAACTTTACACAAGAATGTGGTGGATTAAACGTTTTATACATTTGTATTCCCATTAGGGCGGCACGGTGGCGCAGTGGGTAGCGCTGCTGCCTTGCAGTTGGGAGATCTGGGGACCCGGGTTCACTTCCCGGGTCCTCCCTGCGTGGAGTTTGCATGTTCTCCCCGTGTCTGCGTGGGTTTCCTCCGGGCGCTCTGGTTTCCTCCCACAGTCCAAAGACATGCAGGTTAGGTGGATTGGCGATTCTCAATTGGCCCTAGTGTGTGCTTGGTGTGTGGGTGTGTTTGTGTGTGTCCTGCGGTGGGTTGGCACCCTGCCCGGGATTGGTTCCCTGCCTTGTGCCCTGTGTTGGCTGGAATTGGCTCCAGCAGACCCCCGTGACCCTGTGTTCGGATTCAGCGGGTTGGAAAATGGATGGATGGATGGATGATCTCTCAGTCTGGTTTTGGGGAGCTTTAGGGGAATTTTTGCACCATTTACATTTTTTGTTGTTTATTTTTCTTTTCTTATTTTTGCATGCTTTCTGTTCTGTTTTGAATATATTTTGAATTTTACAGCTTCATTTAATAAATATTCAAAATCAGTACCAGGAAATTTAGTACTTTTCATAAATTTCACAAATGATTCTTTAGCATTCACTGACAGTTTAAAAGGCTGAGCAACTTAATGCATATACAGTATGTTAGTTGGTACTTGCTATGGCTCTTTTGTCTTCCTTCATATCAAAACAACAGTGTACTTTGATTCCATAACCTCTGTTGTGTGTCCTTTGTGGGAAATAAAGAAATAAAAGCAAAGCTTCAAATTGCAAAATAAGGCGAAAAGCAAAGAAACATCTTTTAATGATATAGCTCTTGTTTGTAAATTCAGATTAAATGTTCCATTACTGAGTGAATTATAAAATAACAGCACTGGATATATTGAGAAGGAACAATGCTGATAGCCTTCAAATTGATATTCATGTAATTTTAATTTAAAAATGGCTTTCTTGATCAATGGTTCTCAGACCAGTATTCATTTATTCATCTGCATTCTAATTCAATGGACCATACACAGCTTTAATCAAAGGACTGTCTTCTGACAATCACCTACGTTGAATATCTAAATTTAACTGATCTAAACAACTCTTTACACAATCCTCTAGACATTTTTTCTTAATGAATGCTGCATCAGTAAGGAATGACTGCTGATACAACCACTTAATCAATACCACATTGCATAAAAACAATGGATCAGAGGGTTTATTATTCTTCTATGGAAAGAGGAAATAAAAGAAAAATGCTTCCACAGATCAATAGATCTGGCCTGAAGGGAATATACGATACAGGTTCAAGGTGGCTTACTGTACCGATGGTGGTGCTGCTGTTGCACAGTTCCCAAATTTTGAACCTTTGTGTTTTGACTCGGGAACAAATTAAAGGAATAGATGGAAGAGTTTAACTGGTTTTGATGTTTTGTTATTTTTTTACAATTTATTAATGTTTATTTATAGTGTTTGATGTGTTGCATGATAATGTCATTTTCACAGAACCGTAGCATGAGTCTGTACGGCTCTGACATATATTGTTAGTGATGCATGTTTGCACTTGGGTGTCATAAATTAGCGTTATTTCTTGTTTGTTATTTGCTGGATCATAGTTTCTGATATTATGGAGAATCCAATTGGTTGGGTTTTAAGTTATTTTTTATTATCTGAACACAGTTTAATTTTTATTTTGGTCATTATCATCAATTGTTTTGCGACTTTCAGTTACATGTCATGTGACCATGAGCAGCACGTCAGTGATGTATGCAGAAGTTCCACTATAAATTTGTTGACACGGCAATATAGCTTCATTTGTCACTGGATTCATTTTTTCAAAGAAACCTTATAGAATAGTTAGTATATGTTTCATGTAGGCCTAGCGCTTGGTTTCCTTTCAGTTTTGACTACTTTCTGTCACTGACGTCTGTTTCAATTTACTCTCGGGTTTTGTTTGCTGGTTATTAGGGTCTGTTCTAACCTTTGCCTGTCCCTCATTACAAGCCTGCCTGATTTGACATCTCTAGTCTCCTGGCATCTCATAATAATTTATGTAGACACTGTTTCTAAATTCACCGAAGGATCATGAGTGACTCTGAGATGTTAGATGTCATTACTGAGTTCAGCTGCCTTGGGGAGGAGATGATTTTACTAGGAAACAAATGAATGGTCTTGCCAAGATGGTTCTACATGCCCTAATTGAAAATGCAGCTCTCAAAGAAGCCAAAGTTAATATGGCTGAACTGCACCTTCTGCTTCCTAAGGACTTTGCACACATGACGAAAAATAGTTAAGTGAGACTATCGAGCAGCAATGAAGCAGCAATGAAGCAGCCACAGGTTGGCTGTAGGTCAGGTAACTGCAAAATAAGACAGAAAAAGACAAATACTCCTACAGTTTTTCAAACTGATGGATAAATCCAAAAATATTTTGCAGATTTATTAGCCAAAGCAATATAGCATTGACATTCCAACCTTGCATTTACTGTATACAGATGATGGGCTAAAGTTGCTCATATAGTTTCTTTGATAACAGATAACCCTCTTCAATGGGTGTCAACTTTATACTTTAATAAAGAATTTGGAACTTTGTAAAAAAAAAATTGGGTAAACACTTTTTAAAAATTTCTGATCACATGTGTAATGCCTTTAGTGCCTTGCGGAAATTAAAATAGGGAAAGAGTAGTCATGGGGAGAAGGAAGGCAAAATCAAAATGAAACCTAACACTTAGCCTACTTGAAAAATATACTATCTACACTAGAAAGTTTTTTTGAAAGAATTTATCCACTGAAGGATGAAGCTATGTTGCAGAACAGGTGAATTAATAGCTGAACTTCTGCATATGTCAACGAAGCTTTGCTTGTGGTTACGTGACACATAAACACATGTTGCATAAACAAAAGACAGTAATGATCAAAATAAAAATTTTACTTTGTCCAAATAATAAAAAATAATGTAAAACTCCACAAAATTGATTTTCCATAATAAAAAACTATGTTTCATCACATAACAAACAAGGAATATCATTAATCTTTGACACTGAGAAGCCATCATGCACAAATACAAAAGTTCTGACCACCATGAGCAAACCAGACTACATGCTTTAAACACCCAGGTCAAGAGTTTAGGCCTTGCAGCTGGTTTCATGCAATAGCTACAGAAGAGAGAATGGCTTCCACAGGTGAAGCCTGATAGATGAAATACTTGTGCCAAGGTATTCCAACCAAATACATTCCAAACAAATGAGACACATTTAGCAGGTTACCTAAGTAGGCATAATGTCATCAAGACTTGTGAAGAGTTAGTGTGGATCCAGTATAAGTTTGTTCAATAGGCATTATTATTTCTATGCCATATCTAGGAGGACATAGTTTTGAATAATGCCTCATTGTTCCAAGCTTTGCATCTCTTTTGTTTAAAAGGAAACAGTCTTGTTTTTCTATTGTTACACACGTGCACATTGGGGGCAGTCTAAGGGCTTAACTGGGAGTAAAGTACAGAGTCAGGGGTTGAGTTGTTTTACTTACGTCTTTTCTCCATCCTTCACAGACCAACAGAAGGAAAAGTCAACTGAGACTCCTCCCAATTCCTCTTCTCCATCATTCCCTCCAGCTGATCTCATTTCCATCTGAAGCCCACCTCTTCTTGTCCCCTACCTATAAAATCCCAAGCCTCCTCTCCCCTCCTCAGACTGTACTTTGACTAGTTGTTTTTTTGTTTTTGCTGTTACCTACAGTATATCGGGTACAGTCCCCACATCTTTACAGTGGTTGTTTGTGCTTTGTTCACACTATATTTTAATAACAAAAAGTATTTTTAAGTGGACAAGTTGAACAAAATCTAGCACTGAGCAGGCAGAACAACACAGTATCTTGGGATGTGAGTTCTTCCAAAGCTTAGATGCTGTATTTTTGGTCCATCTTTGACTTTTTGAATTTACCCTTTAGTAATTTTGGAATTAATGCTTTAAATTTTGCTTTTTGGATCAACCTTTCAGCAAACATAAATTTTGCTTTGTTTGATTATGTTTCGGTTTTGGTTAGTTTCCTTAGTTATATTTTCTCATTTCTTTTGTAAAACTATTTTGAGATTTCTATTCTTAAATTTGTTAGCTTATTTTTTTCCTTGTTATTTTTTTCTTTACTTTTACTATTTAGGTAGAACTTTCCTAGCAGTTTTTCTTCATCTGGTAGTGTAATTAACACACAGAATTAGTATAATTTTATGTAAGGCTTATAATTTGCTGCTATAGATAATTATACAAATAAATATAATTTAGAAGTAAAAGCTTGCATTCAATTTCTTTGTCCAGTTATTAATTACTAGAATAAATGATTGATCCAGCTGCAATCCCTTAAGCATACAAAGGATGCTTTGTGAAGTCCTATATTGGTGGTAAACTGGGTTGAAGTGAAGAAATTGTCAGTGAGTGGCCTGCTTTAGAGGTCCCCAGGGTTTAATATACGGAGTACAATAAGGACAGTGAGACAGATACAATGTTACAGATAACAGTTACATAGCTGGTTTCAATTACATAGCTGGTTTGGACATTACTTCCTATTCCCCATTAAAAAAAGAACCTATGAGGTGTAAGAGATCAGCCTCGGCACAGACAGATATGGACTCCTGATGTACAAAAACACACACCGTTTATTATACACCACACACAATATTGTGCACAAACCACAAACCCAGCAGTCCTTTTCACTACTCTTCAGCAGCCTCCACTCCTCCTCATAAGCTCTGTCCTCTTCCACCCGACTCCAGCTTATTGAGTGGTGGCTGCAGGCTCCTCTTATAGCCCACCCGGAAGTGCTTCAGGTGGTAATTAGTCTAATTAGGCTGCACTTCTGAGTGTGGCTGCATCACAGCCCAAACAGGCTCAATAAGTCGTTCCGTTGCCCCTGGCGGTGGCCACGGAGCCCAAAGGCATGAGCTCTGGTGTTCCACGATTGTGGCCCCGATACCACCCAGGGGGGGCTGCTGTCTTCTGCCCAGGGAAAGATAGTGCCCCTCTCCTGGTCCGTCCTTCTTCCAGGCGTCCTAGTGGGGCAAGATCCCTGGTGGTCTGACACAGAGGTTATTATGGTACCTTTCGTGCTAGGTGTCCATTACCGGTGATTTGATAACACAATAAAGCGGGAAGGTTTTCTCAGTTTTAACATTTCTACTTGAGGATTAACCAACAACACCCAATGCACAAATCTGCCTTTACCTTGTTCATGTTTGTCTGCCCAACTGGTCAACATATTTAAACATCAGTGCTGCTTAGTGAACATCTGTCCCTTGACCCTTGTGATAAAAAACTGTTTGTCTGAGCAGCCAAACTCTGGCTTCTGCAGTCTTAACATTCACTTCTGCTGCTCTCTTGATTAAGTCCAATTAGATTCTTGTTAAGTAAAATAATGTGTCCAGTGCACTTCTTTTCTTATTAAAGCTGTAATTTTCACATTTTACTTATAATAATATTTTTATTGCATAATGCTAATAACTACGTTAGGTTTTACTGAAATTGAGTAATTTATTTTTGAGTTACATCATTTATAAAATTTACCTTGTTCTTTCGCGTTGTTTTTAACAATGGTATTCCCTGACACATAGCTTGTTTACATCTCTCACTCAAATGTAACAGTGCAAAGTAAAAAAAAACAGAGCCACCATTTTCTTGTTATGGCCAATGGGCTGTGCACACATGACGAAAAATAGTTAAGTGAGACTATCGAGCAGCAATGAAGCAGCCACAGGTTGGCTGTAGGTCAGGTAAATGCAAAATAAGACAGAAAAAGACAAATGCTCCTACAGTTTTTCAAACTGATGGTAAGCAAAGGGCAATTGTAGATGTATTGTTTAAAAAAGGTAGAAGAAACAGCAGCTCCCTAAAAATATCACAAAAACACTTTTACTTTCTGTTTTGAGGCATTCAAGAATATATATATATATATATGGGGCCTGTGGCCACCGACAGGGGGTGCCTGGACAGCTCTGGAGCCTTGGACTGCATCACTTCTGTCACACCCGGAACTGCTGCCAGAAGAGGATCAGAGAGTACCTGGAGCACTTCCAGGCGGCGTATAAAAGAAGCCACCTCACTCCATTTGAGGAGCTGAGGCAGAGTCGGGAGGTGGAAAACAAAACTAGCAGAAGAGGAGTGGAGGCGGTAGAAAAATAAAAGTAGAAGAGAGGAATAGAAAAAGAAAGAAAGAAGGGAAAGAACAGTGAGCGCTGTGTGCGGTTCTGTAAGAAGAAGGGAAATAAAAGCGTGTGTAGTTGTACTTGTGTGGTCTGTGCCTGTCTGTGTCGGGGCTGGATTTCCACAATTATATATATATATATATATATATATATATAAAGCAAAGGTGACTGACTAATTTACTCATTCACTCATCAACAAAAACAGTATTTCCTGTTTACTCAAAAAACCTGAAATTTGTCAGGATGGTACATCTAAGTTAGTAGGTATCCACTACAAAAGGACATTTTGATATATCAATATCAAACCCCCAATCAATAGAAAAAGTAAATACCCAAACATCTCAAAAATCCCTTGATGGATTTGTTTGAAGTTTGGTGATGTTATGGAAAAAAGAAAATGATCTGCCACATGTTTTTGTATTTCTCAATTTTTTTTATTTGTCAGTTTTAATAACATTATGTTATCTTACATGCTCTACACAGCACTGACAAGCAGAAGCAGTTGACTGCAGCATTAGTCAATAGGATGGACAGATGACTGAAGAAAAGGAGGCTGCCTGGACCCCGATGTAATTAAATTTGCCATGTACAGTGAAGTGTGAAATGATAAAGAGAAAGTACAGCGAAGCTCAAGGAAGACAGAAAGGTTAATGGTTAACAAGCACTATAAAGCTTCAATTTTGGTAGCAGACACTATGGCCATGAGTATTGACACCACTTCAGCAGAAGCAAAAAGGCAGGGAGAGAGAAGCAGAGGTAGAAGTGGCATCCTCCAATCTAAGACAAGCTAGACAGATGGCATATGTTTTAAACGTAATGCGTTTCCCATGAGCTACTCCATTGTATGCATCTATGGATTTTGTCAGGGGTCCTGCAGCACCAAGCTCCAAAATCATTTACATTTACATGCATGTCTACTCACTTCGAATGGGGAAATACAATTCCACACTCCACCACTCCTCAAAATTTTTTGCACATACATTTTTATCTGTGGACTTTAAAGGTTATCTCTCAATCATTTAACAAGCCTCCAAACATTAGTACTGGCAGTTATTTTCTTACAGAAAACAACCCCAAAAGTAAAAACATTCAATTCATCGCCTAAATGTGCAGACTATAAACATCATTGCTGTTTGTATAAGTATAATACAATGTGTTAAAACTTTATTTAACAATGGCAATGGAAAAAAAAAACAAAAAACTTGAATATACAACTGATGAAAAACAAAAGAAATAATTGAGTGAATGATGTAAACATTATCTAATAATGCTAATAATATATACACAGATTTCACATTATTCCAATTTATTGCCCATTTCAATTGACTATCAACAAAAACCAACATCAGTCACTAGGAAAAGAAGGAATCGATCTATTGTTTTACTCCTGTGTCACTGCATATAGCACAGGCAGATGAAGTGACTTGCTCATGGTTACACAGTGTCTTTAGCAGGACTTGAACCCACAAGCTAAGGGTTTGGAGTCCTAGGTCCAAAACAATAACCACTACACCCACACTGCCTGGCAATAATGTTAGCTTTTGCAAAAAAAAAAAAACCCTACTGATATTGTATACAGAAAAATCTTAAGTTGCATAGTACTTTTGATGCATTCGATCAACTGACGACATGGTAACTGAAGCCTGGTAACATGGCTAGTAAATGAATAGAAGAAAAGGATTTTTTTGCAATGGATCAATACACTACAGTATCTAGTAGTTTTCCATTTAATGTTAAACAGATTTTTATATTGTATTGCTTTTCCAAAATCTAGGATAGGTGGCACACTGTGGTGTTATGTGGTGGGTATGTTAGAGTATGATGCTACATTTGTTCACTATTTTCTCAGTAAACTAATAGATATTTCGCTTCTTTTGTTATATACTGTATACTGCACATTGTTTTTGACTTTGTAGGCAATGCTTATTTTTACATACATTTTGTTTTGTTTTAACAGTGTCTGATTTTGTAGCCATTAGAGGCTAGTTTAAGTAGGCAGGAGCATGCACTGATTAAGTACAGTCAAGTGAATGAAGTAAACCCAGTGCTGGCTCAACTGCAGTCTTGTTTCATCTCTTGTCAGAGCATTCTAGTTTCTTTATCCACCATACAATCTTACAAAATCCATTTGTGTGTCCTCAATGCAGTTTAATTATTGCTATGCAAAACTATATATATATACATTTATTTTTATTCTATTTGATATACTTGTTGATTATGACACTAGTGTGAGTTATGAATAGTTGAATGAATAGAGGAATTAAGTGGTTTCAGTAAAACGAAGGTGGGATGTTTGTTTCATTGTGAGGAGAAAACATTTTTTGTTTGTGATAGATACATATAGCAGTTTCTCTCCCAAGCAAATATTGATTTTAGAAAATATAGACATTTAAATCATATATTTATGGGATGTAAGACTAGAAACAATCATCTATCTATACCTTTGCAAAAACCATGTGTGGAAGAATATGTGTAATTTTAGCAAGAATATTCTCAAAGTGCAGATGCCTCTGTTGGTCTGCTTGCTTGGGAAAGAATTGATGTTCTTATTAATCAAGTTGTTTGCTGTCTTTCTTAAGACTCACCCCGTAACCTTGTTAACAACTTCAACTCTTATAGATATGAGATATGTTTTGTAAACACATACCACTGTGACAAAACATTTAAAAACATAAATGTGATATCTTTCTCTTTGATGAAGCAAATAAATAATAGAAAATGCAACAACTTTGACATCATTTAACTAAGTTGCACCCGAACGTTACTCTATGGTTATGCATACATTTTCTAACTTGTTAAAATGAGAAAGTGCTTATTTTGCCACAAATAAAATGTAAAAAGCATGTTTTCTGTAATTTAAATATCGTTAACTGTATTTGTGTACTTTGTTTGTCATTTCAAAGTTTTAAATGTGTTAATGTAAATGAGATTTCATATGGTAAATTATATTACAAGCAATTTACCATATTTGACATGGGAAATGATTTAACTATACAGCTGTGCCATTGAGACTCTTAAAAAAATGCAATTATCTTTTATGATTCATCAGGCCTAGGCTAAATGTCAAACTCCATCCATGGTTAGAAGAGACTTTAAACATTTTCAGGGCTAAGACATTTGCATGCTTTTCTGAATCTGATTTTTGGATTAATTTTGACTTAGCTGTTTATTGACTTTGATTTTGTCTCATCAAGGTTCATTTACCCATATTGTAATCTATAAAATTGCCATCCGGCAATAAGCAAGTGTTGGACAAAGTAGGCACTGCCCATTCTGTTGGGCTTTATTGACACACCAGGCCCATTAAGGCAGCAGAACTAACAAACATCGAGCTGCACAAAACTCCTACTTACATTCCAAACTAAGTGACTGAACTCCAGCTTGTACCAGGTTCTGCCTGGACTTCAGTTGATAACAATGGTGTAAATCAGAGTTGCATTGACATCTTTGCTGAGAATTCTAGAGCCAGAAGAGGTAAAAGGGACTCAAGAAAAAACAAAGATCTTAAATCAAGGAATGACAACTGGGTCAGACAGAAGAACTTGCCTGTTTTGTAACTGATGTTATAACTCGAAGTGACTTTAATCCAATCAGGAGAGATTAGAACTCCTTATTAAAAACTACCTGTACCCACACATGAACACGGAGAGAGGGACACACTAACTTATCTCTCAGGACTATTCTGAGGATACACTGACGAAACTCTCTGGGGATCACTCTATGCTCTCACTCTCTAAAATGACCTTCTAAAAATCTCTCTCTGCAACTAAAAGCTGATGAGTGGCCATTTCTTTGGGTAGCTGAAAATTGCAATATTTTCTCTTTCTGAACCAGAAAGCTGAGATCCAGCCTACCAAGCCAATACTGTGTGCCAGTAATCTGAAAAGACTAAGAAGTAGCCATTAAGAAGGGAATTTCAACATCTAAACTCCAGAAACAGTAATGCTTTTCCCTATGAAGTTGCAGACGAAACAGCAAAGAGCCTCACAGCAGAAAGCAAGCTGAAGAAAACAGCATCACAGAACAAACAAAGGATCATGCAGCAAAGAGAATGTGTACTCCATAACAAGACAAATTCTACACTTGAACCCAAAGCAACAACAAAGCACCAACTCCACACAACATTAGATATCATCTTTAAAGACTTGGTATCGTAAAACTATATTTCTGTGCCAAGAGAGATTAGAACTTGGAATAGCAAGTAAAGAGCCAGCCTCGCTATGTTGTACAGTATGTATGTTTGTCTGGTCTGTCTACGCCCTGCCTTATATGTAAACAATTATATGCAGCTATTATATTTCTATAATCTTTGTGTTTCAATAAATTGTATTATGTTGTTTCTTAAAAACAAGTATGATTGAGTTTCCTTGATATAAGTCTAAAGGCCAGAGACTCCCTCCCACAAAAGGGAAAGGTAACTTAATTATTTTTCGTCATGTCTGTACAGCCAAAGGCAAGACTGATAATTAATTAACAGAATTAAATCTCTCATCCTTCCCACATTGTTATGACTGTCCCTAGGTGGGCAAGTTAAAATTGACTTGCCTTTCCTTCTCAAGCTACCTCTTGCTTTATTGTTTGGCTCCTCACTTTTGTATTTCCCTCTATTATTGTTCAGTGTAGCAAGTCTTTTGGTCTTTTGCCATTTGTTTTTGATTTTTTTCTTTTGACTATGTTTTTTTTGGGGGGGTTAAAATTTTGTTTAAGGGATGTGCTGATGTTAAGAGTGGTGTTCCACAGGGGTCAGTGCTAGGGCCGCTGCTATTTTTAATATATATAAATGATCTAGATAGGAATATAAATAACAAGCTGTTTAAGTTTGCAGATGATATCAAGATAGGTGGATTAGCAGATAATTTGGAATCCGTTGTATCATCACAGAAGGACTTGGACAGCATACAGGCTTGGGCAGATTTGTGGCAGATTAAATTTAATGTCAGTAAATGTAAAGTATTACACATAAGAAGTAAAAATGTTAGGTGTGAATACATAATGGGTGGTCAGAAAATCGAGAGTACACCTTATGAGAAGAAGGATTTAGGAATCATAGTGGACTCTAAGATATCAACATCCAGACAGTGTTCAGAAGCCATTAAGAAGGCAAACAAAATGTTAGGTTATATAACATGATGTGTGGAGTACAAGTCCAAGGAGGTTATGCTCAAATTTTATAATGCACTGATGAGGCCTCATCTTGAGTACTGTGTGCAGTTTATCTGAAACTGTACATACATTCTTTTCTCTACTGGCTTAGATTATGTCATAAACGTTTTTCTCTCATTTCTGAATAAAAACATGGGATTCATTTTTTTGAGCCACCAGTACAAAGTGCATGGAGTAAATAACGAATACAAACATATAATTTATGGGCGGGTTATTCCTTTAATGTGTTTTCAGCTGTCTACAGTAAAAGTAAATGGAGATTCCAGTGCTAATATCAAAATCTGGCTATGGAACATTGATCACCAGTGCAAATAGATGATGTCATGGCAATGTGTTTTTGTCTAAACAATTTTTTCTTTATATGTCTCCATTTGGGCTTATTTGTCTCTGTTGGCACTCGATTTGAGGAGGTTTTGCTTTATCTCCTGTCTAATCTTTCTAATACCATCACTCAGAGGGCATGGTAAATTTCAAAACTTTATACAGCAATAAATTTCATGGAAGAATAAGTATGTAAGTATGGCTAGAGAGAACTGAGAAACCTCTCTTGTCTGTTTTTGCACTCTGTATATTTTTTTTTCACTTTATGAGAGTTGTATCTTTCAAAAGTTTGGTTTCCAAACTTTAATTTCATTTATTAGTTAGAATTATGTTTCTATGGTTGAAAAAGTTTTAAATTGTTTTTCATTTTTATTTCTAATGGTCACTGCTAGCACAAAATGTGTTGGTTTGGGACCTGGCTTTCCTGCGAGGGACCACCCTCCTGATAAGTGTTTAAAAATTAAAATACAGCAGTGTCATTAGCTTGATCCAAGGTACAGATTGAACCAGTGAACTAGTGCACAGAGAGTTTTATATTTAATATTCCATTCTTAATTCTCACTCCTGTGCCTCAACTTGGTTATCATCTTAACGTTTCGGCTCTGTATGTTAAATAGGATTTTCTTGATGATCGTCTGTTGCAATTCCATAATGAAAATTATTATGGTTAAGCCTTCTTGTTAGAGAAATGTTATGTTGGAGACATTTCCCTATTTTGAAAAAAATCACAAGAAACATAACCTGGAACAAATTTATTAGAGACCGGCACTAAGAAGTGGAGTGAAAAAGCACAGAAGCAAGACTGACAATCCAAAGTCTTTTATATTCCTCTCGGATGACAGCAGCCCTAATGATCACTGTATCTGGCAGTCCTAATTATGCATGAAGCCTTGCCCCTGAAAAACCCAGGCCATAATAGCAAGTCACAAATAAGCCAAAGGATTTGGAAAAATGAAAGGAATCCAACAAAATGAAGAAGGAGTGAGACACTGACACAGTTCTATGTTTTACTATGTAAAGTACTTGAGTGAAGCAAGTACTTGTGGTCTCAACCTAACTTGTTTTTTTAATCCCCTCTTCTTTCAGGAAAGCTTTAATGACCAGTTAATTCAGCATGTGGTAGGAAAAGAAATTATTGGCATTCCCCTTTCAAAGTTGTATTAAACTGACCAAGTGGCACACTGGGCTTTATATATAAATATTACTTTTTTTATAGGGCGGCACGATACTGTAATTGTAGTGCTGGTACTGCCTCGCAGTAAGTAGACCAGGGTTTGTGTCCTGGGTCTTCCCTGCATGGAGTATGCTTATTTGCCCAGTGTCTGTGTGGGTTACCTCCAGGTGCACCGGTTTCCACCCATAGTCCAAAGACATACAGGTTAGGTGGACTGACAATACTAAATTGGCCAAGCTATGTGTGTGTTCTCTCTGCGATGGACTGGTGCTCCAAGGGTTTGTTCCTACCTTGCGCCCTATACTAGCTGGGATAGGCTCCAATACCACCAGTGACCCTATTCAGCTTTAAGCAGATTGGAAAATAACTGACATGTTTTATTTTTGAGTTCCTGCTGCAAACCACTGTGTTTTGTTTCAGACAATCCCATTCAAAATGTATTCTGTTATGCCTCTTTATTTCTGAGAAGAACTACACAAACATTGTATAATTCATCAATTGTAATAATTATCAGACTGGGATCCAGTATAACTTCCACCACAGATATGTGCTATCCTATATCTTCATGCTTTAAGATGCTAATGGTTGGGGTCAGAGGAAGCTAAAATCTTTCTTAACAATTCTTCATCAAAAATGACAATGGTTTTGTACATCTTCTGCTGTGTTCATGTTTCAAGTAAAAGTTAATGTGCCATTCATAAAATCATATGTTACCAGTGCTAATGGCTGTGCATTTCTATCAGTTGTGAGGTAACATTGCCTTAAATATAGGTGTGATGTGATTAAAATACCAGCAAATATTATTTTGGATATTTTATTTTATGGTTATACTCCACTGAAGTAAAAAGTAGCCTGTCAGCTGTATTGCTTCATCACTTATCTGCAAGCGAGATGATGAAGAAGTAAACGTGACTATGACTTGATACTCTGCAGACAAGTGGTTTTAAATTCAGGTCAAGAGGCCAAATCTGATTGCTGTTCAGGGCTTGAAAGTTACAGAAGCAATATTCTTTAGATTTAATGGTGAAGCATGCAATATCAGACCTCAATCTATATCATATTATTGTGGGAAAACAATTGGACTGCATTCAGAATTGCTAATGAAAAGGCAAAGGTGTCTTAAAGACTTTATAAACTTGTTATGATGGAAAAAAAACACTGTTCACAGTTCATGCAGTTTTTGTACATGCGATAATGGATTCACCTCTACAAGTGAGTAATTAAAGGGTACAACAAGGGAGGACAGAGTTACATATCTGTGTTAATGTCCAAGTTTGCCTTTTTTCCCCTGTGAAATGAAAGTGTCACCCACTTTAGAAATGAACCAATAAGCATAACCGAGGTTCATCTGAAAAAAAGGATCCAGAAGACAATAAATGGGATAGACAGCATTCTGTATTGTCCCACATAAGGAAAGCAGGCTCATTATTTTAGGTCTACTACTATTTCTTTCTTGCACCTCAGATTTTGTGGTTCCACAATCTTCCAGCCTTTATTCTAGATAATAAGGAAACGTTACAAATGGAAAACAAATTCTATATTTACTTTTTAAAGAAAGTTTTGGTGTTTTTAGTGATTGAGTTATAAGTAATGATATTTGTATCTCAACAGCGGTGTAAATCTCATTTTTATCATATTCATAGGAAAAAATGGAACTTTTTACTTTGATATAACTGTCTTTTTGGCCTTAATGAATAGTCCCTTTACTGTGTTTGTGTAAGACAGAAAATACTGTTGTACTTGTTGATTTATAATCCTCACTTCTTTAACATAATATCATTACCAACCTGAAAAGAAAGAAAAATCTGAAATGATGAACTATCACCTTTATCGTTTATGCTGTATATATTGGCTCAGGATGTAGCCACACCAGTTCCTGCATTATATATTCATGGAAAACTGCCAAGCATGAAATTTGTACGGTCAAAGAAATACGGCCAGTGCATAATGCATCCAAGGAGTGAGAGAGAGTGAAAGAGAGAGAGAGGGAGAGGGAGAGATAAACGGAACGGGCAAAGTAAACCGGACTCAATAATAACCATTAATCAGTTAGGGGTCAATGCACCTTTTATGTCCTGAACAGCAAAATCCTCTTAATCAACAGACACCATCTTGCTTCTGCTCTTAGAAAACAAGAAGTGTTTTCATGCTTCCTGTAAAATTCACAATTAAAGTGTAAAACTACAAAGCAGATAAGAAAGAAAAACATCACACGTGCCATTATATTTCAGTTTGCTCTTTCTAGGTTAAATGGAAAGAAAGCCTGAAAACACAGATATCTTTCTCTAACACCTGACAGTATTCTGTATTGAAAAAAATAGTGCTGCAATTTATTTGTGCTACTTGCATGCTACAATATGTACATTTTTGTAAACTGTTTCCTAGCATTGGTCAGCCTTGAAAAAGACTTGCAATGGAATCCATCACTTGAAAAGTGGAACAACATCAGGCAGACGTAAATGGGCCATAAACGGATACTTAAGAATATAATGTGGTGTCTATCAACCTGCAGTCAGCAGATCTTTCACTTAGCTGTCCTCACAAGAAGGATGTGTTTCACATGAGACTTGTGTGATTTGTTTAACTGATGCGACTCAAACTGTTGGATGCTGCATGTGACAAAAAACTGAGTTAGGGTTTGTAGCTGAAACCGTGCCTAAAGATATGCTTGATTGGACTGCACGTGGCAAGGACTGAGTTGGGGTTTATGGTTGTAACCGTGCTTAAGAGTCACTCGACTAAGTCTGTAGGCGGAAGCCGGATACAGTGATGAATGTCAGTAGTCCCAGCTTCTCAGAGGATGATCAAGCCACTCATTTGCTTTCAGGACTGCTTTACACTTAAATTAAAATTACATTAGTGGCCCCCTTTGGTCTTCCTATTTTAAGGTAAGGGAATTAAGCTCCCTTCTATTTTCTTTTTGGTAATTTGCTTTAAATAATCTGTTAGGTTTTAATTTACATTTATTAACTAGCCAAGGTAATTAATTTGCATGGAGTAATGTTGGTTTCTTGCTTTTGCACTTTATATGGTTTACTGCTTAACTAAAAGACTCAATAATTTGTTCCAGATTGCCATGAATCTTTGTGTAAAGAAGTGCTTCCTGGCTTTTGTGTTAATTTTAATTTTCACCTATTGCTTGTCTTTGAGGAAATGTTTCAAAATATAACTGTAGGAATATTGTGTCACACACGAGTGAGTAGGAGAAAGTAAGCTGTATGGACCAAGTGAGGGTAATTCCATGCCAGGCCAGGGTTTGGCTGGGTGTGCTAAACCATCTTCTGTTATCTCTACATACCAGACATGGGAAAACTTGTCTGACTGATCCCTGAAGACTTCACTTCCGGTATTGACGCCTAAAGAAACACCACTTCCAGTTCCAGTGCCTAGAAGAACGCCATTTAAAGTCACCATCTTACCAACTATTCGTCAGTTCTTGTTTGGACTCAATCGAAGACACTACTGTCATTTTCAAAACACATTGCAGCCAGGGATATTATATGGGTGGCTGACCCAAACCTTTTTAAGTGTGTTGAGCCTGATCATTTTCACAATTGCTGGATCAACCTTTTTGAGCCTGAGCTAGGTGCTTGTGGAATAGTGGGTCTATGGCTAAGCAGCACAGGGGGATCCGTTTTAAATAAATAAATGATTAAATACCTGTCTTGATCTTGGTGTGCGTGCTCACATTAAATGGGAGGTTGGTGGGGTATTGAGACGGAGCCCTCCTGCACATGAGGGTGTGGTCTGTCTTGATTGCTCCATTGGCTTTCCGTGGCACATGAAGGAGGCGTTGCACCCACGGGGGCATATAAGGGGGAGCTGGTATAAGATTGGAAAAAAAAAATGAAGGAAAGAAAATAGACTGGCCAGTGAGACAAAGAAAGGCAAGGGAGAGACTGGGGTTAAATGAAGAGAAAATGAGAGAGATAGAGATGAGGGAGAGGGAGAGAGTGAGTGATGGAGAGAGCAAGAGTCCCCATGCAGCAAAGAGAGAGAGGCAGGTGGGTGGAGTGAGCTTCAGGGCTGCTGAAGAAATGGAGATCCTACTGAGTGATTGCCAAGGAGTAAGAGTGGCCCAATATGCAGTGTGTCCCGCAGACGCCAAGAGACAGGTGACGGGACGTATGCAGCTCGGCGTGGTGCTCCAGAATTGCTGAAGGCCTGGCAATGGGAACCAAAACCAGGTACTGATGTTGGTCTACACCTGTTGTTGGGCATCTATTCCTTTTGCGCAGTCCAAACAGGATAAGAGGAGGAGGCAGTAGGTTTAAAAGGGCAGCATTGAGGCTCAGGGTTTTGTGGACTGTCTCTAGATTTTAACCTCATTGTTTTTTATGGAATATATTTATGAACTGATCTCCATGTTATGCTCTGTTGTTATGGATTATTTATTTTTTTAGTTGATCACTGTTTTTGGGTTATTTTAACAAAAGCACCTTATCACTTTGGCACCTAACCCTTTGTTATGTGAGTGTCCTCATTTGCCTGGCTCATCTCGGTTATGCTATTGATAGTGGTGGGTTCAAGAGGCTCCATGGATGCAACAGGAGCTTGGAGCCAACCCACACCATCACAGTGCTGCACATGGCATCCTCTGCTCAGGACTAAATGTTTAATTCTCCTAAGAACACATTAGGTTTTGTCCTTTCTTTTATGTTTTTTTTTGTATTATTATTATTATTATTATTAATGTTATTTTGTTGTTATTATTATGTAATTTTTTGCCACCTTTTGGGGTTTTTTCTAAGGTTGTCACCATCTTTTGCTGTATTTTTCATGGGCACCACTATATCATTTACACCAATGACGCTGTTGCTAGTCAGGTCACTTGTGACTTTTTCATGACATTGCACCACCATTGTAAAAGATTTCTTGAAACAAACTAAAAGACTTATGATTTTCATTTAAAGATTATTTTCTTTATATAAATCATTGAAGGGTTTCTTATTTGG
The DNA here is from genome assembly GCF_900747795.2 of Erpetoichthys calabaricus. Taxonomy (NCBI): domain Eukaryota; kingdom Metazoa; phylum Chordata; class Cladistia; order Polypteriformes; family Polypteridae; genus Erpetoichthys; species Erpetoichthys calabaricus. Next base: position 130,944,424 of record NC_041394.2, read on the forward strand.
TTTGGCTAAGAACACTTGACTTTGCATTTAGGTTTAGCATTTTGCTTTTGATTTTTGCAACTTTAATCTTTGTTAATAGACACCAGACCACTTTTAAACTACTCTATTCAAGTGCCCTTAAAATGATATTCATTTCATGCTAGGGGCGGCACGGTGGCGCAGTGGGTAGCGCTGCTGCCTCGCAGTTGGGACACCTGGGGACCTGGGTTCGCTTCCCGGGTCCTCCCTGCGTGGAGTTTGTATGTTCTCCCCGTGTCTGCGTGGATTTCCTCCGGGCGCTCCGGTTTCCTCCCACAGTCCAAAGACATGCTGGTTAGGTGGATTGGCGATTCTAAATTGGCCCTAGTGTGTGCTTGGTGTGTGGGTGTGTTTGTGTGTGTCCTGCGGTGGGTTGGCACCCTGCCCAGGATTGGTTCCCTGCCTTGTGCCCTGTGTTGGCTGGGATTGGCTCCAGCAGACCCCCGTGACCCTGTGTTCGGATTCAGCGGGTTGGAAAATGGATGGATGGATGGATTTCATGCTAAAAAAAAATCAAAATAAATAAATAAATAAAAAATAAAAATCATGTTGTTTGCATGTTGATTAACGCCTTACTTCAAGCAATCATTACACGTATTTTCTCCCAGAGCTCAACTCTCTCTTTGTCCTTTGCTCTGAGGCTGCTGCCTGTTGCACTTCTGTAGCACCAAGTCTGACATTGTCTGCTACTCCCAGCAGCCTCCACTTTTCACACTTCACACATGTAAAGTTGTTTTCCTTCTCTGACAATGTGGACAATATCTCTTTTCTGGAGGTTAGTGGGACTGTCCTTTAGCCAGTGTCACCTTGATAGTACAATGACAGCAGTTGGTCACTCTTTTACCGTATATATTTAATAGTGTTTTCTTATTATTCTTATTATTTAATTTTCATTGCATTTTACTTATCAAAGTGTGCACTGATCTATATAAACAGCAAAATGTAATTGAATTTATTTAAATGATTTCTGGTATGGGCGGCACGGTGGCGCAGTGGGTAGCGCTGCTACCTCGCAGTTGGGAGACCTGGGGACCCGGGTTCGCTTCCCGGATCCTCCCTGCGTGGAGTTTGCATGTTCTCCCCGTGTCTGCGTGGGTTTCCTCCGGGTGCTCCGGTTTCCTCCCACAGTCCAAAGACATGCTGGTTAGGTGGATTGGCGATTCTAAATTGGCCCTAGTGTATGCTTGGTGTGTGGGTGTGTTTGTGTGTGTCCTGCAGTGGGTTGGCACCCTGCCCGGGATTGGTTCCTGCCTTGTGCCCTGTGTTGGCTGGGATTGGCTCCAGCAGACCCCCGTGACCCTGTGTTCGGATTCAGCAGGTTGGAAAATGGATGGATGGATGGATTTCTGGTATGGATTTGCTCTATTTCATGTCAGTATCTTTTTACTCACTTGCTCAATTGGTTGTATCTGTACCAGGAAAAGGCAAAGTTAAAATGAAAAGCAATGGCCTTTGTAGTCCTTCATGTCCCTCAAAATAGTGAGATCAAGTTATTTGTCTTAATTTGCCATATGTGACTCAGTAACTTTTTTTTATAGGGAGCAGTATATTTTCTTTGCCTTTCCACTTTATAAAATAAATAAATGTCATTGTATTATTGAACAGTGTAACTTATGATCCATTATCAAAGGTGATCTATAAACTACTCCAGCTATAAGTGAGGGTTTTGTCCTTGAAATGTTCATCCCAGATAAATAGATTGTTGATTTGAGCTTTGCTGACACAGCACTCAGAAGGCTCCTCACGATTTCATTCATTCTGCAAGGAAGATAACTTGATATTTCCAGAGTAAGGAAAAAACATCCAATTCCAGGAAGAAGTGGTATGCTAAATAAAGTTACAAAATGCAATCTGGGCGCTCTTCTTTAAAGAAATAGTTTGCTTTAAAGATTTGATTAAGAACCATAAAACTTTTCATAGGGAAACTTTAATTTCCAGAGCTGAATCAATGCTTTATATTAAGTTTTACAATGCTTTAAATTGCAAGAGAAGCACACACTAATATGTGTAATATAATTGTCCTTATTCTATTTGTCTGTTAATGACAAATAAGTTCTGAGATATTTCAGGTAAGGTAGACAGAAGTTTACAGGTAAGGTTCTCATAATTGATGTGGTAGAGATTGTGATGTTTTGCATGTTGATTAGTATATGAAAAAAAGAATTTCACTGTACTCTAATGCTGACCCTATGATGAGTAATGAAATGTTCTGCAATACAATAAAAGTAGATATGTATGTGTAATGCAAGTAAAAACCCATCCATCAACTGATTGAACCAAGTTTATCTATTACTTGGTCAGGGATATTTGTTATCTGTTCCAGTAACATTGAACACAAGACAGGAATGAACTCTTGGTTGGAATATTGTTACTCTTGTAACTGGCAAATATAGGGACACTTCAGGAAGAAACGAGGGTAGCCAGACATATTCCAAATAGAGTGCCCAAAGCTGTTATTTGAACACTTGTCTGTGGACTAAAGTGGCAGCATGATAAGCCAACAGGCCAAGTATTTCTAACGTGGAGAATGTGACTGATGTATTCAGTCTTAAAATTAAATGACAGGGTACTGTATAGGGAATGAAATGGTGTTCATAGTTGAGAACTAGGTAAGACTGGCACTCAAGACAGTACAAGTACAGACATTTAATCAGCCTGTAGGGAAGATATGAGAGTGACATAGTCAAGTGGTACATTGAGAGGCAAGGCAAGAAGTTCTTTTTTCATGGTGGGCAAAATTACTCCTTTAATAGATGCTCATCAATGTTGCATCACTGTGTTATTGAAAGTATTCATGAGAGTGTAAATTATTGTAAAGTCTTATTTAGCCATCCATCCATCCATTCATTTTTTAAATTCACTTTTGTCAGTGCAGTGCTTGTGGGTTGGCAGAGCTAATCCATGGAAGCAAGTCTTAAGCTAACCCTGTCAGTCAATTATAAAGCACACTTTTGCACACTGAGATATTCCTTCTTTTCCTGCTGGATCCTGCATGCTACTTGTGAGTGGTACTAAACAAAATCATAGTCACAATAACAACAGAAGGTCACAGTAACAAATATTTCCTTATAAAAAAATTCATAATGCATGAGCATAATTCTTAGTGGAGACCATCAGTCAAAAGCAGTAGTTCATGGAAACAGTCAGATCTTGAAACAGGGGAAACAAGAGTCTTGATGTGTGGATGGACCAAGGCCTGACCTGACAAGTTCTTTGATTTGGACTGAACAGCAACAAATCGCCAAAACGTTAAAAATACAGTTAAAACAATCTTACAGCACAAAAATATTTGCAAAATTCTCAGTACAGGTACAGGCCAGATCAAACTATCTAAAAATTTCAATATCGCATCTTTAGAGTATGAGAAAAAATTCAAGTCCTCTGTGAACACAAAAGCTTCACACAGAATATAACCTTGGTAGAAGCTGAACAGGAGATGTTACACACCACCAGTTGTACCACAATGCTAAATTTTCACAACTAATAAAAGTGACTTCAGAAAGTATTCAAACCCCTTTATGTGTTTTTCACATTTTGCTGTTTTGCAGCCTTCTGCTAGAACAATTGAAATTCATTTTTTACCATTATCAAACAACACTCAAAACTACAAAATGGCAATGCAAAAAGAGAATTTTATAGATTTTTGCAAATTATTTAAAAATTAAAAAATGAAATGTTACATTGGCACAAGTATTGAGACCCTTTGTTGTGACGCTAAGGTGCATCCTATTCTATGGGTCATATTTCTACACCTAATTTTACAGTATATTGTGGTCAATTCAATTGATTGCACAATATAAAGAAAATGCACACACCTGCCTATTGTAAGAGATGGCCGGCAGCTCAACCTGGCCGGGACCCCCTACGATGGAAGGATGAGGGAAGGCAGCTTTTCCAGGGCACTGCCTCCCCCAAAACACTGGATGGCAGCTCCCCTGGAGTGTAACGGTGCCCCGGATTCCTGCAGGGCATCTTGGGACTTGGAGTTCAGTTTCTCAGCCCTGTTGAGAGAAGCCATGCCTCATCCATAGCCCAGAACTACTACCAAGTCACATGGACGGGAGCCCTGAAGTACTTCTGGGCTGATTAAAGAATTTTAATTCTCCATCTGACCCAGAAGTGCTGGCAAGTCACATGGACGGAGAGTAGAAGCACTTCCAGGTCAAGGACTATTTAAAGGACTGTTGGAGACCCAGCAAGTGAGCCAGAGTTGGGAGGTAGAGGACAGAGCTTGCTGGGAGGTGTGGAGGAGAGATTTCGAGAATTAAATATTATTGTGTTTATTTGTTTACTGTGGTGGAGGGGCTTCAGGCACTATTTATTTAAAGAAAAGAAATTCAACAACTTCTTGGTGCTTTTAAAACGTGTTGTCAGTGTCTGTCTGGTTACGCGCTGGTATAGCGCCATCTAGTGTTACACTATATAAACTCTCACAGTTGATTGTATCAGAGCAAAAACCAAGCCATGAGGTTGAAGGAATTGCCTAAAGAGCTTAGAGACAGCATTGTGTCAAGACACAGATCTGGGGGGGGGGATGGGGCTGCAAAATATTCTGCAGCATTGAAGGTTTCCAAGAGCACAGTGGTCTCCATAATTCTTAAATGGAATAATAGTTTGGAACAACCCCCACTTTTACTAGAGGTGGCTGCTCAGCCAAACTCAGCAATTGGGCGAGAAGTACCGGTACCTTGGTAAGAGAGGTGATCAGAAACCCGATGGTCACTGTGACTGAGCTTCAGAGAAAAAAAATCCAGCTCCACTTGGATTTCAATAAAAGGTACCTAAAGGACTATGACAAGATTCTCTGGTCTGATGAAAACAAGACTAAGCTATATGGCCTGATCTGGAGGAAACTAGGCACTGCTCATCACCTTTGCAATAACATTATAATGGTAAGGCATGGTGGTGGCAGCATCATGCTGCTGGGTTGTTTTTCAGCCGTAGAGACTGGGGAACTAGTCAGGGTTGATGGAAAGTGGAACAGCGCATAGTTCAGACATATCCTTACTTTTTTTTTCTTTGTTGTTTTTTCTCGTCATACACATTTCATTGTATGTTGACCCTGTGTTAACCTATATATGACAAATAAACCTAAACCTAAAACCTGCTCTAGAACTCTATGGACCTCAAAATCTGCCACAGGTTCATCTTCCAACAGGACAATGGCCCCAAGCCAAAACTAAAGACAACACAGGAGTGGCTTAGGGTCAACTCTGTTAATGTTATTGAGTAGCCCAGCCACAGCCTGAACCATAACCCACCTGAAAATCTCTGGAAAGACCTGAAAGTAGTTATCCACTGATGGCCTCTGTGCAACCTGACAGTGCTTGAGAGGATCTGCAGAAAGGAATGGCAGATAATCCACAAATCCAGGTGTGCAGAGCTTATTGTGTCATACCCAAGAAGACTCCAGATAATAATTGCTGCTAAAGGAAATTCAATTAAGTACTGAGTGAAGGGTCCCAATACTTATACCAAGTGTGATATTTCCACTTTTTTAAATAAATGTGCAAAAATTTCTAAAATCTTGTTTTCACTTTGTTATGCTGTCGCATTGAGTGTTAATTGATAAGGGGGGGAATGAACTTAGATGATTTTAGCATAATTCTGCAACATAACTATATGTGTTAAAAATGTAGAGGTCTGCCTGCTTTCTGAAGGTCCTGTATACATGTCAGGTTTGTGTTTCTTTTAGACTGTTCATTTTAAAATTTACACAGAAGGATTTGAAGGCTGCATATAAACTTACCTGTTCTCCTCTTCTGACCTAACTGAAAAAGAATTCAAGCCTCACAATGACCAATGATGTCACTTGAAGCTCCAACTCTTCTAGACTGCCATCTATAAAACCCCATGAGAACATCACTTGTAAACTGGTGCTATCGTAACTGTCTTTTTTTCCCTTAAACAATACCTTCTTAAAAAAGGGACAACCCATGGTGTCCCAACACCTTTTTGTGTCTTTTTTGTGGTTTATCACACATAGTAAAACCAAATTTGCTTAAATGTTATTTCTGGATATGGTTTTGTTCAGTTGCATGAATTTGCTCTCCCAACTGTGCCCGCCATGACTGCCTCAACAGCTAATAAAATTTGCAAACATGTTTGTCACAATGAGCAGGTGTTTCTTTGTTTTAACAGTGTATGAAAGTTATTGTGTGTGAACAGCTGGACCAGATTTTAAAAGGTCATTTGCTACTGCACCAATAGCAGCCTTTCAGAACTAGACCTTCCTCCTGCATTATCTTGCTTCTTTATACAATGAGCTCATTGACAGTCAACTTCTCTTTAGTCCAGGTACAATATAAGTGGAAAACGGAGATATTTTAATATGCTTCAGCAAAATACAGGATACTGAAACATCATTCTATTTCTAATCTTTACATCATATTAGAAAAGTATCCCTTTGAAGTTTACTTTCTTTTTGGAGCTTCTGGCACACCTAGACTCTCATCTATATTTGTATTGCTTTATATGGCTTTTGATATCTTTAGATTTTTTTTCCATCTGCTTTTCTAAAAAGAAAGAAATGACTTCTTAGAAGTGCTGCCATGTAGTCTACCTGGTAGGTTTACAAGAACTAATAATTATATATTATAAGCATTTGCATTTGTTGGCTTTTAATCTTTGCATCCCACCCCACATCAAACCCTAAATCCAACTCTTTGTTTTGTCATTTCATTTTTTGTTTGCCCTTCACTTTGCTTGTTTTTTGGTTCATGGTCATAATCCTTCATGCTGGCAATCAAAGAAACTGGAATGCCCATTAGTATGCCTTCTATGTGGCAAAATAATGTAAAACCAAAATTCAGAAGTCAGAAGAAGATGTGGTGTCCCATGTTTGTCAACAAACTTTAAACTTAATCTTAAATGAAGAGAACAAAATTAATATTGGCTTAACAGCCATCTAGGTTTTGCAGAGGAAAGACTTGAAGGAAGGTCTGTTCTTCACGAGAGCTAGGTCTTCCAGACACTGTGTTCTTCTAATAGCAAACGAGTGGAACGTACAGGTCCTTTAGAGGTTGGGAGGAAGAGACGGTGTTTTGTCTTGGTAGAGTAATATTTTACTCTACTTTCACCTTTTGTATTATTAATATATAGCCTTTCTCAGAATGCCTCAAATCTCCCAGACTTACCACTGTTTATAAGGTACTGTACCATATAACTTCTCCCCACCTTCCCTTCTACATCTATAACCTCAGGCAATTAGGTGTAGTAAAAGACAAGCAGGAGTTAAGTTAAAATTTAAACAATGTATTATTGATAATATTCATAAATAATAACAATATGCGGCGGCACGGTGGCGCAGTGGGTAGCGCTGCTGCCTCGCAGTTGGGAGATCTGGGGACCTGGGTTCGATTCCCGGGTCCTCCCTGCGTGGAGTTTGCATGTTCTCCCCGTGTCTGCGTGGGTTTCCTCTGGGTGCTCCGGTTTCCTCCCACATTCCAAAGACATGCAGGTTAGGTGGATTGGCGATTCTAAATTGGCCCTAGTGTGTGGTTGGTGTGTGGGTGTGTTTGTGTGTGTCCTGCGGTGGGTTGGCACCCTGCCCAGGATTGTTCCCTGCCTTGTGCCCTGTGTTGGCTGGGATTGGCTCCAGCAGACCCCCGTGACCCTGTGTTCGGATTCAGCGGGTTGGAAAATGGATGGATGGATGGAATAACAATATGCAAAGTACATTTGAATATTGGCAACCATACAACCTGATAAATGGTGATGTGTAGTTTCAGGCGGCACACAGACTTGTTAGTTACTTAAAATGTCTCTAGTTAAGGCATCATTTGTGGTCAGCTTTCTTCAGAACAAGCTGCATGCCAGTCTCAATATGGCTGACGAGCTGTGTTCTTCATTCCATTGTCCTTTTCAGTTCATGGTGTGAGATGGTCATTTATCAGTTCGATAAGAGAGAGAGAGTAAGGGAGTGAGCAAATTCATAGGTTTTCTGTCCAACCCCTAGAGCCAATAGGATGTCATGATACTTAAAGGCTTCTGATACAAGCCAGTTCCAAGCAGCCATACTTCAGACCAATGGGGGAATAGCACACCTTCACACTTGCCCCTAAAACCATATGTTAAGGTAAAGCTTGGCAGTTAGGCAGCCTGGCTTTCCTGCAGAGGGATGAGAGAGAGACTTTAGCAGAGAAACACTTGCCAAACTGGTTTGAGGCACTTCCCCCAAATCCTGTCATAAAATTCAAAGAGACTCAGTCCTGATGCAGGGGTTGTAAACATGAATGCTTCTCACTAATGTAACACTAACATTACATTGCTTTGCATAAGTTACAAATAAAGACACACAAAATATTTATCAACTTATATGCAAAATCTCACATCACAACAGATGGTATATATTTTCCTGGACATCCTCCTCCACTCTAATCACAGAAACTAAAAATTAGTTAGATGTTCATCACCTTTACTCTTCCCCTTTGTTTTTGCCCAGCTGGACCCTGTAAAACATTTTCCCATTGTGTGTGTTAGACCACAGACATAAAAAAGCAGTAATATTATATAGTGTGGCAAATGGCCGGGACCCATCTCATTTCATCGGGGCCAATAGTTCGGAACACTGGAGCTCATTCCTGTTGGGCTCCGTGGCCACCACCAGGGGGAGCTGCACGGCCTGATGAACCCATCTGGACAGGAACGCAGCCACACCCGGAGGTGCAGCCGGAAGTAGGTCAACGAGAACCTGCAACACTTCCTGGTGGGCTATAAAAGAGGCCGACAGTCACCACTCCGGGCGCCAGAGTCGGGAGGAGTAGTGGAGGAACAAGAATGTGGTTCGAGGTGATTTACTTTGGGTGTTTTGGGCCTGTGTCGGGCCTGTGGGACAAGGGGAAGACGTGCCCCACAGCTGAAGAAAAATGTAAAGTTCTTTTTGTTTATTTTACACGTACCTCTGTTGTCAGTCTGTGTTGGGTCGACGCCTATATAGCGCCTTTGCCACAATAGTAATAAAGTGAGAGTCAAAAAGTATTCCTAACAAATACGTAGTACGTAGCAAATAGTGTTTTCAGATCAAGGAGTAACAGTAGCTCCTAGAAAAATTTAATTAAAAAAAAACCACTGTATTCGAGAGGGTATGAAATGACAGTATGGGGAAGAGAATTTCATAACAACAGCAAACATGTTAGACACCCTAAGCATGGAGTAACATTCTGGTGCAATTATTGACTAAATTAACTATTATAAAAATTGGAGCATTTCACATTTTTATTTATTTCATCCAAGAGTCAGTTATCACATTTTTGTTTATTAGTTTTGTGACAATGAGTCATATACAAAAATAATAGCAAGAACAGAATGCAACTACATGTGTTAGTCGACTACATTAAATGCCTGCTTTTTAACAGCATTTTACAATGGAGTTAAAAATGTAGCTTAAATAGACTTGTGATGACTCAATAACTTTAATACACAGCAGATTACAATTCAAGTGATATGAAAGTGACATTTATTGATGTGTGTTAGAGGTGGAGGGTCTGTGACTAGCAGCTGTTCAGATTCTTATATATGTAACATTTTTGAAAGTATACCCAATAAATTAATATCCAATAATTAACTATTGAAAAAGGACTATTACAAAATGATCAATACTAGCATAAAGTCAATATTACTATTCAAAAGAAGAAAAGCAACTAAAATAAGTTCCCCATCTAGCTATTAATATTAGTAATAACACAGTAATCTGTAAAAATTATATAAACAAGAATGATTAAAGGAACTGATTTATTGTATAATGGGAATATGAAAGATGACAGTAATCTTAACAGGAATGAAGAATAAGCTGCAAATATGTAGCCAACTTCAGCCTCATGAAATCTTAAAGATATTAATTCCAGAATAAAGATACACAGAAGTAAAAGTAGCTGTTCAGGTATGTGTGTTATACCCCTCAGTAATCAGCAGTGAGCAAACTGTAATCCTATATCCTCGCTATTTAGTGGCCATTGTGGTCCAATCTTCTAAACACAGATCAACTGCAGTTCTGTTTCCAAAGGCATCTGTAGGATTTTCAGGGATCAGGGTGTTACCTTCCTCTACACTCAGTTACACCTAGATAAAAAACTGAAATATGGAGTTTCGCACAACTCAAATGTGTATGTAAAATCTAACCAACTTATGTGCATCTTAAATAAAACATTTACCATTGATCATGGGCTATTTTGTATATGATGGGGAATAAGATCAGGGGCTTGCCGTGATTGTTCATGTACATCTGGCCCTGGGTTCAAGATGCCACTGAGATTGCTAAACCCATCCTATGTTTATATCAGTTAGGGCCAGGTGTCTGACTAACTTCCATTGGGCATTCAAACATCTGTCAGATGAGCAAAAGAGGAAATTATACAAAATCTACCAGTTCAAGCAACCACTCTCAAAGTAAAATTCGTAGTTAAAGTCACACATAATATTTCTCCATTTTAAGATTAATGAGTTTAAAAATTCACCAATGCTTTTCAATTAGAGATTTTGAAATTTTAAAACTTTGTACAACGAACATTGAAGTGTTTCGACAAATTTCTTTGAAGAATAAGTGTGCCACATCTCAGCAAAATCAAAATTGGTCGATGGGGGGGTGATGGGGGGGGGGGATTGGGGGGTGTCGGTTTGTTTCACGTGGAAAGACAGACAGATAGACAAACACGGGCTATTGCAACAGGTGCTTTGTGCATTATATGTGAATGTACAGTGCATCCGGAAAGTATTTACAGCGCATCACTTTTTTCCACATTTTGTTATGTTACAGCCTTATTCCAAAATGGATTAAATAAATTTTTTTCCTCAGAATTCTACACACAACACCCCATAATGACAACGTGAAAAAAAGTTTACTTGAGGTTTTTCCAAATTTATTAAAAATAAAAAAAACTGAGAAATCACATGTACATAAGTATTCACAGCCTTTGCTCAATACTTTGTTGATGCACCTTTGACAGCAATTATAGCCTCAAGTCTTTTTCAATATGATGCCACAAGCTTGGCACACCTATCCTTGACCAGTTTCACCCATTCCTCTTTGCAGCACCTCTCAAGCTCCATCAGGTTGGATGGGAGCATCAGTGCACAGCCATTTTAAGATCTGTCCACAGATGTTCAATCAGATTCAAGTCTGGGCTCTGGCTGGGCCACTCAAGGTCATTCACAGAGTTGTCCTGAAGCCACTCCTTTGATATCTTGGCTGTGTACTTAGTGTCGTTGTCCTGCTGAAAGATGAACCATCGCCCCAGTCTGAGGCCAAGAGTGCTCTGGAGCAGGTTTTCCTCCAGAATGTCTCTGTACATTGCTGCAGTCATCTTTCCCTTTATCCTGACTAGTCTCCCAGTCCCTGCCGCTGAAAAACATCCCTACAGCATGATGCTGCCACCACCATGCTTCACTGTAGGGATGGTATTGGCCTGGTGATGAGCAGTGCCTGGTTTCCTCCAAACGTGATGCCTGGCATTCACACCAAAGAGTTCAATCTTTGTCTCATCAGACCAGAGAATTTTCTTTCTCATGGTCTGAGAGTCCTTCAGGTGCCTTTTGGCAAACTCCAGGCGGGTTGCCATGTGCCTTTTACTAAGGAGTGGCTTCCGTCTGGCCACTCTACCATACAGGCCTGATTGGTGGATTACTGCAGAGATGGTTGTCCTTCTGGAAGGTTCTCCTTTCTCCACAGAGGACCTCTGGAGCTCTGACAGAGTGACCATCGGGTTCTTGGTCACCTCCCTGACTAAGGCTCTTCTCCCCCGATCGCTCAGTTTAGATGGCCGACCAGCTCTAGGAAGAGTCCTGGTGGTTTCAAACTTCTTCCACTTATGGATGATGGAGGCCACTGTGCTCATTGGGACCTTCAAAGCAGCAGAAATTTTTCTGTAACCTTCCCCAGATTTGTGCCTCGAGACAATCCTGTCTCAGAAGTCTACAGACAATTCCTTTGACTTCATGCTTGGTTTGTGCTCTGACATGAACTGTCAACTGTGGGACCTTATATAGACAGGTGTGTGCCTTTCCAAATTATGTCCAATCAACTGAATGTACCACAGGTGGACTCCAATTAAGCTGCAGAAACATCTCAAGGATGATCAGGGGAAACAGGATGCACCTGAGCTCCATTTTGAGCTTCATGGCAAAGGCTGTGAATACTTATGTACATGTGCTTGCTCAATTTTTTTATTTTTAATAAATTTGCAAAAATCTCAAGTAAACTTTTTTCACGTTGTCATTATGAGGAAAAAAATTAATTTAATCCATTTTGGAATAAGGCTGTAACATAACAAAATGTGGAAAAAGTGATGCGCTGTGAATACTTTCCGGATGCACTGTACCTATAAAGAATAGATACAGAAGATGATGCATTCACTAATTATGTCATATTAGTTATCAAACACGAAAGTTTTATGGTGATGACTTTCAAGTAAATGTTATAGAGAGGATTTAGAAGTGACACAGTGATTTACCCATCTTTATTTTCATCAAACAGAAAAAGACCAGTAACCTCTCCTCCAGTTCCTCCCCTTCAAGTTGATTTAGCCTAAACCATTAAAACAAGAACTGTCCATTAATCTCTAAGTTCACAGACAGAGAGGACAAACTTCGCCATTACAAAAGATTTTGCATTGTTTCCTTTGCTTTATTTTTGCCTCTGGCTGATAAATGGGTCTGTCATTTTGATACCCCAAATCTTTGTGATTCTCCTGTGTTCTGTTTTTGTGTAGACTAAGCTATAAAATAAACTATTAACTATAAATGAATAATTTCTAGTAGAAAAAACATATATGTCTTGGCTATTATAGATACTTTAAGACAATGTGTGGTTATGTGTATTCCTTGTTGAACCCCTCTTTTTGGACGATAAGTGTCCATGTTTATTATATACATGTTTAATCCCTTATGCATCAGTAAATGGGAGCAAAAACCTGCCTCCAGGACTTCTGCACTACAGAGCAGTGCTGCTGCGGTATTGATTGCACTGCAGCTGAGAAAGGCTCATGTGCTTGTTGGTTTGCAAAGGATATGGTGCTTTCATTGTGCTGAACTCATACATCACTATACACCCAAGTGGAGGATTGTAACCTGTATTTCCTAAAACTGCAAATCTTTCCAAATATGCGGCAACAAAAGAGGCACATGTGAAGGCTTATTGATTTTCCATCACAATGACAAGCTGTTGAAATCCAAATTGCCTTTATGCTTTTTTTGCATATTTAATTAATGTGTTTAGTGTCTCTTCTATCTTATGTTTTTAACAATATATCAAAGAATATTGGGTTGGGTCTCTTCTAATAGCTGGATGGTAATGCTTCAATAAAAATCAAAAGGAGAAGTTTATATTATAGTTTTAGAGTCAATGCATAGTATCATATTGCAACTGCCATGAGAGATAAGAACAAAAATATCCTGACAGTATATCAACATGCAGCATGTTTTCCTGGATTGTTGTGGCGACAGTGAGACTGAAGAGAGTGGAAAGTACATTGTTACTAAGCAAGCCATAGCATTGGAAAAAGGAAATACAAATGGAGAATTTATATCAAAATTTCAAAATCTGACTTCAGTGTCCTGACGCTGTGAATACAGTGTGAGCACATTCTTATTTTAACTAACCTCTAAAGAGTACAAACCTGTTGACACAATCCATCACAGTATAAAAACAAAACTATCAAATGAGATTAGGAACTAAATGCTTTTGAAGAAAGATGACCAATCAACACATTGCAAAATGACCAGCAGAGAACAAGCAGAAAAGTGTGGAGGACCCGCAGACTTCCAATTTATTTGTATTTTATTTCAGCCTGGAGGTTAAAATTACATTTTTATGTTTTTTGTCTGCGGTGGGCTGGCACCCTGCCCAGGATTGGTTCCTGCCTTGTGCCCTGTGTTGGCTGGGATTGGCTCCAGCAGACCCCTGTGACCCTGTGTTCGGATTCAGCAGGTTGGTAAATGGATGGATGGATGGATGTTTTTTGTTCATTTTTGATTCCTTTCTTTATGTTAATAAGGTTGGTCACTTAGTTTCTATGTATCTTTGCATCTTTTATGTTTTGTGGGTGCTCCCCCAAGAGACAGGCCACTAGCCCTATAAAAACTGAGAGAAAAACCACAGTCCCTTGCGGTTCATTGTGAATGCGCTCATGGTGTGGTGAGTTTCTGTAGTGTTATTTTGTGCTTTTGTGAATTTATGGGTTTTTTGACTAGTCTTTGTATTTCGCATTTTGACTTTTATCGTTATTGAATTGTGTATCTTGAAGGCATTACCATCTGTGTCTTTTGTGCTGCGTGGAGCTTGTTTTGTTACAGAACATTACTATGGATAATAAACATTTTTATTTATGTAGTTCTTTGTGGCCTTTTTGTGATTTGTTGGATTTTATGGGTATTCACCCTCTTTATAGAGCTGTGCTGTCAGAGAGTGAACCCAGTAGTGGCGGTGATGTTTTCTCAGCCTATGTCACCATATCAGGAGGATTTTAAATAACAAGAAGGTCAGGTCTAATAAAGCTAACTGACCCATGTTTCACAAATCCAGTGAAAGATGAACAACAAACTCCACAGATTAAAAACACTCTGGATTGCCTGATAACCGCGACCACAGGTAAACACATAAAACTACAATCTGGGATGGAGGCTGGCATTTATCAGAGGCAAACAAATGCGAATGTAACGCCATATTGAAGTCAATTTGTGCCGGTACAAAACACAACCAAAATGCTTAAGTCGCTCAAAGCACATTCATTTAACCAAGATTTTAATGCCCGTGTGGACAGGGCCTAAGAGACATGGACGACTAAATCTTTGATTAAAGCAGCAGTTCAAAACAGGCAACCAATGTGAAGCAGGACAAATTATATAATAAAATAATGAATGCACTAAAAACATCAATTTAGAAAAAAAAAATGTAGTAGGCATGATAACAATACACAATAAAATATCAGCAAAATCCCAAATGCAAATGTGGATGGCAGAAGGAAAAAATAAAAACAATAAACAAAATCCATCCATCCATCTTCCAACCCGCTGAATCCGAACACAGGGGTCTGCTGGAGCCAATCCCAGCCAACACAGGGCACAAGGCAGGAACCAATCCCGGGCAGGGTGCCAACCCACCGCAGGACACACACAAAAACACCCACACACCAAGCACACACTAGGGCCAATTTAGAATCGGCAATCCACCTAACCTGCATGTCTTTGGACTGTGGGAGGAAACCGGAGCGCCCGGAGGAAACCCACGCAGACACTGGGAGAACATGCAAACTCCACACAGGGAGGACCTGGGAAGCGAACCCAGGTCTCCAGGTCTCCCAACTGCGAGGCAGCAGTGCTACCCACTGCGCCACCGTGCCGCCCTCAAATAAACAAAACAAAATTTGAAAACCTGCAGAAATTCAATTTTTGACCCATGCATTTTTTCCCACAAAATCACTGCAGCCGGGAGTGTCAGACAGTATGGGAAACCCGGTGGTAAGTCAAACCCAGAGTGCCTGTTAAGGGTTGAATTAAGGGTTCTGCAGATACTGAGCAAACTCCTCAAAGAGGGTGTGGCATGTGGAATGGACATACTGCAGGAAGAGAGAGAAACCCAGCTTTCCAAATGTATATACAAAATTAAAACAACATTAACTAAAGCATCGACTGATAGTATTGCACGTCACTAGACCTGTCTAAGTTATGTCTGCTTAAAATATATTTTACAGAAGAATACAGGGCAGAATCACCCCCAGCTTCTGCAAAACAAACCTACTAAATCACTGCAGCTTGACTCTCTCACAAGAGCACGGCTGAATCTTGCTGTTTCCACATTTAATGTGGAAATAAGTGTCTGCAAATGCAAAAGGAGAAGCTACTCCTGACACAAAGACAGGTGGGACTGAGGGAAGAAGAGCTGAGAATACACAGAGACATGTCAAAAATATTTAAAGTAATATACTGTATGATCATATATTTCAGAAAAACATATGGTGGCTACTAAAACCGTGGGATTTTCATTACTGAAACTAGGAATGCCAACAGTGCTTGTTGGTCTTTCCAGTAGATGCTAACTGTAAGTCTACAACAGAGTAAATGAATATGATACTTGTCGAAGACAAACTGCTTCATTTTATGTAATAAATCCATTGGTATATGTCCCTTTTGTGTATAATGTACAGTACCTGTGGTAAAGGCATTGTAAATTATGGGGTAGGCAGCATTTGTTTCTAAAAGAATAAATGAATCATAAAGCCGGTGCACTTGCGCTATGTTTGTTTTTACTGCATATTATACTGTACATGATAAACTCAGTAGGCTGACTTAATCTTTTCTCAATTGATTTTCCAGAAAAACTCTGAATTTTTTTTCTTTTGCTAATAAATATACTATTTCCTCTACATAAGATGTTTGTGTATTCATGGAGTAAGAAGTTTACACTATGTTAGGGACAACTTCCTGGGATCAAAGTTTGGGGTTTGGGGTCCTTACCTGGACGGGATGCCCATAATATGGAAGGGCAGGGGAGGGTAACAGTTCTTATTTATTGTCTCCCCCCATATGCTAGATGACAGCAGCCCTGGATATTGGTACCGTTCGGACATCTGCAGGGAATGCCAGGAATTGTAAACCAGTAGCGCAGCCCTGCTGTAGCCCATGGGTGCCACTAAGAGGTGATACCATTTGGTACTTCCATGTTGCCCAGAATTGCTTCCAACGGGCAAAACCCTGGCACAGAAAATACTACTGAAGACAGGCAACACTCACCTGGAAGTGTGGAGAGAAGAAAGAGAGAAAGAAAGAAAGGAAGAAGAGACCACCGATTGAATTGTTGTACAAAAAGGTATTTTTGTAATAAAAACCCCCTTTTATTTGAACCCCAGACTGTGCTGTTCATTTGTGTTTAGGCTTTGTTTCTCAGTCACGCCCCCTAGTCTTCACAACTAAAACATGCTGTATTCATTTTGAATCAATTTGTTTCTGATTACACATCATGCTATGTGGTTGCCCACTTCATAAGAAACAAAAAATCCATCAAGCTTGTTTCTTCAGCTAATGTCTAAGCTGACCATCATCAACACAAAGCTGGAAACTTTGCTGTACAGAACCTGCCCAATTTTCCTCACCTTCAACCTATTTCTATTCGAGAAGAAAAATTGATCAGTCTTTAAGATTCGGATAGCATCTCTACAATTTATAAAACATTTTAAAGTCCCTCATTTTTCAAAGATCCCAGGGCACAATGGGGAAAGGATCTCTAAGTCAACATCACAGAAAAGGAGTGGAAGGCAGCAATGCACAGAATTCACTCAAGCTCCATATGCAAAAAGCATACAATTATTCTACTTAAAATTATATATCGGTGCGTATTTGTCTCATTTAAAATTGTCCAAAATGTTTCCAGGGCAAGATCCAACCTGCGAATGCTGCAATCAAGTTCCAGCCTCACTGGGTCATATGTTTTGGGTCTGCACCAAATTAACATCATTTTGGACCAAGATTTTTAAATGCCTTTCAGACAGCCTTGGTGTCACAATCCCTCCTAATCCATTAACAGCTGTGTTTGGTGTACTCCAAGATGGGCTTAAAGTGGAGAAGGACAAACAAACTGTGATTGCCTTCACTACACTATTGGCACAGACTTCTCATGCTCAAATGGAAGAATCCTACCTGTAAACTGTTGCTGATTTGTTTTACTTTCCTATTCTGTGTTTTCCAGATACTTCATCATCCTATGAAGTACAATTTCCATATATTGTAAGTCTTCATTTTGTATGCATTTTTGTGTTTTGCAAGATGATCTCAAATTTACTATTGATCACTGTTACTTAAAATATCAGTAAGTTCTGTTTTATTACTTTGTCTTTAATGTTTGAAAATATGGGATCTAGACAGGCATTAACACCTGTTGGTCATGAAACAAACTGAGTTTGAAAACAGTCATTGTCATTAGCACCAGTTCAGTTTCCACTTTTGTATTTCTCATAGGGGCTTCCCAAGCAATGTTTGGAAAGTTAAAATCACCCAGCCATAAGGAGTGCCCTCCCTGGCCACTCCTTAAACTCCTCCAAATGTCAGTAATACCTCAAGTTAACATTCACTGAAGTTTCATTTCCTCTGTTCTCCCATGGTTTGACAAGTTGTGTCATAGGACATAATGACCCTTTTTCATCCAACTGATGCTGAAAGAATTTTGGCCAGTACAGTGGGTTGTGTATACTAATTCTGAGATCACACGATGCCACCTCATCACTGTAGAGTAACTCTTTTTTTATGTTTCTAGACTGAAATGTACATCAATTACAATCTTATCTGACCCATTGCACACCTCCATTCTCTTTTGCATCATTTTGTGTGGTAGATGGATTAAGTCAATCAAGTCTACGACTACAAGTCATCACCCAGGAGCATGGCATAAATTATATGTTTTAATTATATATATTATATGGTGATTAGATCATGAATATTCAAGAATGGTACTTTTAATGCAGATGTGGTTATTGGTGGAAAGTGACAGAAATTAGCTAAAAGCACGTTCATGTGCGCAGTTTTAAGCTGATTAAGAGATTTATAAAGACACTTAGCATGGGACCTGCTGTATGTATTGTTTTATGAATCTAATTTTTTTTTTGTATTTGCCTTTCTAGTGCAAGAAAAGCTTAGTATGAAATCTAATGAAGGTTTAATATATTATATACAGTAATCCCTCCTCCATCGCGGGGGTTGCATTCCAGAGCCACCCGCGAAATAAGAAAATCAGCGAAGTAGAAACCATATGTTTATATGGTTATTTTTATATTGTCATGCTTGGGTCACAGATTTGCGCAGAAACACAGGAGGTTGTAGAGAGACAGGAACGTTATTCAAACACTGCAAACAAACATTTGTCTCTTTTTCAAAAGTTTAAACTGTGCTCCATGACAAGCCAGAGATGACAGTTCCGTCTCACAATTAAAAGAATGCAAACATATTTTCCTCTTCAAAGGAGTGCGCATCAGGAGCAGAGTCTGTCAGAAAGACAGAGGAAAGCAAACAAATCAATAGGGCACCGCGGCACAAAGCTGTTGAAGGCGGCAGCTCACACCCCCTCCGTCAGAAGCAGGGAGAGAGAGAGAGAGACAGAGTTTGTTTTTCAATCAAAAATCAATACGTGCCCTTCGAGCTTTTAAGTATGCGAAGCACCATGCAGCATGTCCTTTCAGGAAGCAGCTGCACAAAAGATAGCAATGTGAAGATAATCTTTCAGCATTTTTAGACGAGCGTCCTTATCGTCTAGGTGTGCGAACAGCCCACCTGCTCAATCCCCCTATGTCAGGATCAGAGAAAGTCAGCGCAAGAGAGACAGAAAAGTAAGCCGGGTAGCTTCTCAGCCATCTGCCAATAGCGTCCCTTGTATGAAATCAACTGGGCAAACCAACTGAGGAAGCATGTACCAGAAATTAAAAGACCCATTGTCCGCAGAAATCCGTGAACCAGCAAAAAATCTGCGATATATATTTAAATATGCTTACATATAAAATCCGCGATGGAGTGAAGCCGCGAAAGGCGAAGCGCGATATAGCGAGGGATTACTGTATTCTTCCTTACTTACTCATTTCAGAATTGTCTGCCTAGTCGGCCTCATTAAGTGGTGTGCTGCTGCGATGGGCAATACTGTACAGCATACAAGCTACCACAATCATCCTTACACATTTTTAGGGAGAATAGTCTTGGGCACCACCTTTCAACAATCTAATGCATTTCTCAATGATTTGTCTTGTGTGTGCAAGGCCCATGTTACACCTGCTAAGAATGACTGGTATATGACAGGTGTTAACAAGTAGAGAGACAGGGAATACCTGCTGTCTCCCAAGAGCCGTGCATCATGAAATCCACTGTCTTCTGCATTGCAGTTTGCCCATATTGCTAAATCATGTGTAGCTCCTTACCACTTTGCCACAACATTCCCAATAATAAGGGCGCACTCACAAATGATTTATTAATTTAGAGAAGAATTATCTTTTCTGCAAAAATTTTGAGGCTCGTCAATTGGGGATTTAGTCAGAATATGCATGCAAACAATACTACCAGTCACATTGGGAAAGCAACAGACTACATAAAAGTCTTCTTTTATTGTCTCTATTTCTCTTTCTTTTGGCCACATTACATAGAGTGGTGCAATGGCTGTCATAGCACTACACACAGAGGTCACTGAGAAGTATACAGAGGGAGTACTCAGTCCTTGGCTATCTCCTAGATTTTTCTGAAATGTACCACTAGCAAGACATGTCAGGATAACCAGTGCACACTACTGTTTCATTTGCCTTTACATCAAAGGAATGTACAATAACTTGCTTTTTTAAACGGTATTTCTCCTTATTTATGCTTTCAAATATATTTTCTGTCATTCTTTGACTTACATTCAATTCTGTTGTGTTTCTTCTCCACTGCTGTTGAAGAGTTTGGTGTCTTAGGAACATGACATGCAAAAAGGTAGTCATTTTCCTTCTGTTGAAATGAAGAAAACCAGGTAGAGTCAACTTTTCGAAAGCTTCTCACCAATGATTCATGCACCCTTAAGAAAGCAAGTGAGTGTCTGACATGCTCTTCTCACCATTGTAAGGCCCTCCTCAAACTTGTCCCAACCAATAAGGAAAGACAACTACTAATAATTTGTGAATATAAAGCAAAAAAACCTAAAACAAAACTCAGTATACTTATAAAAAACTTAAGATATACAGTATATAAGGGATTATAAACACTCTTCATGAAACACACCTTATTCCCACCAGAACTCCACAACACACATTCATAAAACAAAACATCCAACTGCTGCTGAAAGTGTTTTGACTTTCTTCATCACTGTGGTATGGCAGTAGAGTGGGTTGTGTATACTAATTCTGAGATCACACGATACCTCCTCATCACTGTAGAGTAACTGTTTCTTATGTTTCTAGAATGAAGTGTAAATCCATTACAATCTTATCTGATCCATCGCACACCTCCATTCTCTGTTTGCATCATTTTGTTGTGGTAGATGAATTAAGTCAATCAAGTCTACAGCTACAAACTGTGAGATGAATGAACTTAACATATTGACCTGAAGAGTGTTCTTCATTAATGTGATGGATATGTCTAAGTGTGTTTTTGGTAAATTTGTTGCATACGGGCAGTTGATTGATTGCTACTTTTGTTTTATGATGTATAATTACTTGTATGTACATGACCTAATTAGATTTCATTCAACTGACATTGTTATGGCAATAAAGGAAAGAACCAATATATCCAATGTGCTCACTAAAATTAGCTGTAAAATTTTCTAAACACCTAGTGTAAGAGATTTCAATGAATTATCTGAAGAAATACAGTAGCCACAAAAAATAAAATGTTAAGACATGTTGACCTAAAAATAATTAACTGTTATTTTTACTTTTAATGATCATTGCATGGAGTATTTTAACATTATTTGTTAATTTAATGGGCCAGCTCTGCAGCGGATGATGATGTTACAGTAAAAAGTAAATTGACCTATAGAATTTCAAACAGTAAATATGATACCTGAAATGGCAGTGGCCTGTTGGCAAAATACAGCAGCTTAGGGGTTCTCAAACTTTCACGGAACATATGCGCTTGTTTTCTGTTTTTATTGATGATGTCCTTAATGTTCACATTGATATTAGTTATATTCAAATACAATGAATTTAATAATTGCAGTGTAAGGAAACCTCATATATCTGGATGACAAGCACATAGTACCATCCTATACAGATGGCATGGCGTGATGATTATGAAATACCTGATCAGTCAGCAAGTTCACATTGAAAAGCTCCTGTGGTTAAAACCCGAGAGTGGACAGAACTTGCAAAGGAGCTGGAAGAGCACAATTCCTGCAAGAAGATGGCTCTTGAAAATCAAAATCGAAGCCAGTTATCATCATCTATAAATACGCACTCTCTTCTAATTCATCCATTTGCAATGTCATCTAACAACACCAATGCAGCTGTGGTAGCTGGAATAATTTGGCCATTCCGTGCGCCATTATACTGTTACTGAATGATTACAATCAAGTGAATTAAATTTGTAAACAATATGCAATTCATTTTGGTGTGTTTGATAAATCTTTTAACAGTTTCAACTGTTCCTTCCATTCAATAATATTTTATTTTCACTATTGCATGGTTGGTCGCTATGTTTGAATGTTCTGTCTTTAGTCTGTATTTTACCCTTGTAAAAGAGGACAACAGACAAGGGAAATGTTTGGAGTCCCACCCATATTATTAT
The DNA here is from genome assembly GCF_900747795.2 of Erpetoichthys calabaricus. NCBI lineage: Eukaryota > Metazoa > Chordata > Cladistia > Polypteriformes > Polypteridae > Erpetoichthys > Erpetoichthys calabaricus. The sequence goes on from NC_041394.2 coordinate 130,966,657, forward strand.
TGTTGTTAACACTGGTTCAGAAATACGAGAAATACTGAGTAGTTTTAAACAACCAAGTCCAAGACGGGAGTGACTGGGAAAGGCAAGTGGCTGGCTTTATAGGCAGTGGGAAGGAAGAGGAGGATCCAACAGGGAACAGATGAAAGTGAGGTCAGTAGGAGGGCGTGGTCTGGAGACACAAGTGGAACCTGATGGGGTTTAGGTGGTCTTTCCTTCTGGTGATCTGGGCCATATGTATAACGCTGTGCATTGAATTCACACTGAAACATGGCATATGGACAAAAGCAGAAATGTGCATATGCAAAAAAAAATTTGGATGCATAAATCTGTGTGTATACCAATTTCCACGTTCTTCCACTACATACAGTGCATCCGGAAAGTATTCACAACGCATCACTTTTTCCACATTTTGTTATGTTACAGCCTTATTCCAAAATGGATTAAATTCATTTTTTTCCTCAGAATTCTACACACAACACCCCATAATGACAACGTGAAAAAAGTTTACTTGAGATTTTTGCAAATTTATTAAAAATAAAAAAACTGAGAAATCACATGTACATAAGTATTCACAGCCTTTGCTCAATACTTTGTTGATGCACCTTTGGCAGCAATTACAGCCTCAAGTCTTTTTGAATATGATGCCACAAGCTTGGCACACCTATCCTTGGCCAGTTTCGCCCATTCCTCTTTCAGTAAGTCGTACAGTGTTGGAAATAAATAAGAAGTGGTCAGATATAGGCGAGTTGTAGCACACTGTCTGAGTGTCATATGGAAGCATATTAGGGTACAGGGAAAAGAAAAAATAGGGACACAGTGGAAAAAAATGTTGAAATGTCAACTTTAATCTCAAAATTTTCACTTTAATCACAGTTTATTTTGTCATTAAAGTAGAACGTCATAAACTTCATCTTAAAATCATTTAATTTACTAGTTTCTCAAATCCCATCGTAACTAAAGTAGCATGTTAAATGCTTCGTATTCTATGTGTTCTTCTATTTACTATATGTGTGTGAATCACTACATGCTTTTTAAACAGGCTTTCTCTTATGCCAAAAGGATACAGATTGCATTCATGATATTACAGCTCTCTGAACAATTTAAATACTAACATGTATACTTGATAAAATTTTCATGATAATAGGAATTAAAGTACAGTATGTATTAAACATGAGGGTGACACAGTGGTAGTGATGAGCTGGCACCCCGTCAACAGATTGTTCCTGTCTCCCGCAAGATGCTTGCTGTGCCGTGCATAACTCTTGATGAAATAATTTATTGCAGCAGTACTGTCTCTTTCAAATGTACTAACCCCCAATTCCTGTCCTTCCTTTTATTTCTCCAAGTAACCAATCTACACACAATAATAAATGTCAAGCCATCTGTAAGCTTAGAACACCAATTCTTCAAAACTTTTAAGGAACACTGAAATATCTTCACAGTACTTGTTTAATTATTCCATCCATCTATCCATCCAGAGTCGTGCCAGTCCCAGGAAGCATACAGGTACAGCGCGATGCAAGAAAAATCCCTGGACTGGGCACCAGCTCATTGCTACCAGTGCATCTCGATAATCCTCTTTCTGATCAGCAGCTGTACAGCTGTGATTCCACACTAAGATACAGTGGGGAAAATTTAATGAGAGGTGCACTAAGAGTAACAATGCTAAAGCAGCTATAGTATTTGGAATAGTTTGGCCATTCCATGGACCATTATATTGTTACAGGTTGATTACAATCAGATGCCTTAAACTAATTTCACTGTATTTGATAAAGCCGCATCAGGCTTGTGAATCTAAAAAAGAAAGATAAACCACACAGGAATGGTAGCACTGCTTTGATGCTGGGTGCTGCCAGTTTGCAAAATCAAGCTGAATACTTGCGTACGCAATGGATCGAGCTGGCGTGAGAATGTGTGTGGCTTTATGGCAACTTTAGTTTTTATACATCACGATGTGAGCGTGGAAACTGGCGTATGTAACGTTTTTGTGAGAACACACTGTTTATCCATGAGGCCCCTGCAGAGGAGAGAAAAAAGACATTAGTGCCGTTTTATCCTTAGTTTAACCCATTGACTGTCTCCCATGCGCATGTGTGTGACTCCCTGTTTAATTGTAATATATTGTAGCTATTTATTTGTATAGCTGCTTTCCATCTGTTTGAAATTTGTCAGGTATACTTCCAGGATTGTCCTGGTGTTGATCAGGGCTTATTTTTATATTGCATTGTAATCTTCTTGTCACAATCTAGTGGAAAAAAACAAAATAAAATGATAGTTTTTCTCAAAACTGCTTGACCATGTGTTTAATTTTTGGGTGGCAGGCCAATGAATCTTTTTGTGTTTATGTAAAGTAAAACCCAAGACTATTCATGTCAGGTAGTTTTGCTTCTTAGTACATCCAAAAATACACGTATGATGTTTAGCATTGCTTCTTCTCACATAAACAATGACGTTTTTATTTGTTTTTATAAGGTTTTTCTTTAGGTTCTACCCCAATACATACAAATGGCTTCTCTGTGCATTTCTTATCCATTACAAATGTCTGTCTTGATTCATTCCACTGAAAAGGACATTGGCAAGGGCATGACTTCACCAGGACTTAGCAAAAGAAGTCATAGTGGATTCTGCAATGAAGACTCGGAGACTCAAGTATCTGTCTTCATCTTCAGTTTTAATGTTGTTGACCCAGAGGATGAACCATGATCCACTTTCATCTCACTTTGAAGACAAGTCTGCCATGTCATGCACAATTTCAAAGGATCCCAGAAAAACATCATAGGACCTCCTGACCACTTCACATCTGAGTCCAGCATCTACCATGTTGTCTTTTTCTTTCAAATCATGGCTTTGCACACCAATTTAACATTATCTCATTAAACTGAGTTTTTAATCTGGAACTCCAACTCTTTTTCCAGTCTTTCTTGAATTCTTTTTACTAAACACATTCTCCTACAGTCCACATGACCGTCATCATCAAGTTCTTCCATGTGAACCCTGAATAAAATGAGGACTGATTGTGAGGTCATTTAGGTTAGGTAGAATGCCTAGAGGGGGCTGGGCGGTCTTGTGGCCTAGGAACCCCTACAGATTTTATTTTTTTCTCCAGCCATCTGGAGTTGTTTTGTTTTTTCTGTTCTCCCTGGCCATCGGACCTTACTTTTACTCTGTGTTAATTATCCATCCATCCATCCATTTTCCAACCCGCTGAATCCGAACACAGGGTCACGGGGGTCTGCTGGAGCCAATCCCAGCCAACACAGGGCACAAGGCAGGAACCAATCCCGGGCAGGGTGCCAACCCACCGCAGCTGTGTTAATTAGTGTTCCCTAATTCTATTTTCTTATTTATTTTGTCTTTTTTCTCTTTCATCATTATGTAAAGCACTTTGAGCTACATCATTTGTATGAAAATGTGCTATATAAATAAATGTTGTTGTTGTAAACACATGCCTCTTTCAATTAGTATTGTGCAGTTTCCTTCCATCAAGTATTTACATTTTACCTCACCCCAAACCTAAATTTGTTCCTTTATTTTCATTTATCTTGTTCTTTTAAAACACTAAATCCTTTCCTTTACCTAATTAAGGGTTTCATACTCAATCAAAATTCCTCTATGAAAACTGGGAATCTCCACACACTCTACTCAAGAGGAGTAATCAATTGTTGAGACAGAGGTACCATATTTGTGAAGTTGACAGGAGTGCTTAATACTGGCACTACTTGTATAGACTTGTTCAGCCAATCCACTGTGTAAATAGGAGAATTGACACGATATTAGATAGGGATATTAAGGTATTTTGCTTTCCTTTGTTTATGCTGAGACATTGTTGCTCTTTGTGTTTGTCCTCCTCATGTGTGATTTACTTTTAGAATTAAAAACAGCTTGTTTTTACTTCTTTAACCTCCCTGGCCTTACTGAATTGGAGGACAGTTTGAGAGGGTACTGGTAAAGATCATCAGCACTTAACACAACCTTCTCTCCATCAAATAATGCTTTGGTTTTAAACACCTGACTTAATTTGAGGTTTGCTGAAGTAATTTGCTTTCTTAAGAGTGTCTTCTACTATTCAACACTTTCAAGAAATCTTCCAGCTTCCTATGAAAGTCAGAATTAACACTTTTCTTCATACCAGACACGGGATATTAAAAATGATTAATGATATTCCTTTATATGTTTTTCTAGAATTCTACCTCTATAAGTTTGCTATGTGAAACCAAAATTAACTTAAACAGATTCTGCTGAGGTAAATTGCTCTGCTTCTTCCTGTGGAGTTTTTGAGTAGATTAGACATGAGAAGAGCCATGTAAAGAGCTACAGTATTTATGGGGCAGCAGGAACTGATTGATGAAGTTGGGAGACTGTGTTGTCTCACGTCTCTCCGCTCATAAATTTTAAAATGAACAGCAAAATTAACATAAACTAGAGTAGTCTTGCTTGACAGCATTAAATTTTATTTCTTGTGGAGTAAAAACAGCTCCCTTACAGATATCAGCAATGCCAGCCAATGTTGTCTGTGTGTGATGTGTTATCAGGGGCAAACAGCACAAACATTCACTTAATGTATTGGCCTTGAGAGGTGGTAGGTGGCAAGGGTGAATATTTTGATTACAAAAGTAAGGATGAAGACTACAGTGATTTAGCACAGTGGGATTCAGTCCGGCTGCAGGTTTTTGTTCCCATTAGGTTTACATTGAGCAAGTTATTTTTGCTTTTAATTGATGTATTTGTTTAATTGGCTGTCCTTTCATTTGTCTTATTTTTCATTCAGAAAAAGTGCATCAGTGTTAGATTTGCATTAGACATATATAAACAAAAGACCTGTGTGTGTGTGTGTGAGTGTATGGAGCAGTCTGCTCTACTCGTGCTTAACCACAGCCACTAGATGACGCATGCATGCACTTTTATATGTTTTTGACACTAGCATGCACCTCAGTTCTCACTACAAAAGATGTGTGTGTGTGTGTGTGTGTGGAGCAGTCTGCTCTGCTCACACTCAACCACAGCCACGGGAGTTGGTGTGAATTCTATGGAACATGTAGAAGCTTATACAAGTGTGACTTGCACTTGGTGAGATGGTGCATGCATGCACTTTTACATTTTTTGGGCATTTCCATGCACCTCAGTTTTCATTCAACCCAAGCAGACAAATTTATTTTTGTGTTACATGCATGTTGTATGTTCACACAACAAACTACCATACATTTGCCTGAGACAGGTTACAGCCTATCCCACTCAGATGTCACAACTGCACTCGACTACACATCCATCTTGGATAAGATACAGCCTGTCCCGGCTCATTTAGCTGATGCCTCTGCAGGTTTACCAAGATAGTAAAACTACAAGGGAGTCTTCAGGTTGTTTTTTGTTCCAAAGACCACACACAGCAAGTTTATACATAATTAAGAAATATTTCTGTTTTTGCTCATTTCAATGTTTAATTCTGTTATTTTCTTTTTTAATTAACTTTTTCTATTAAGTTTGCTTAACTGTACACTGAGAGTTGATGACAAGCATAGCTGTTATCAGGGCAAGCAAGACTCACTGCTAAAGGGCAGCTATTTGTCAGTGGCCAATTTGTGTGCTTATCAGCGAATAATGTCATAAATAATTAGAAAAATTTACAAAGAAAATAACTTTGTAATTTCTGAAGTGATACAAAAAACAAACTGGCAAGTGACATTTTGTGTAATTAATGTAGGACCCCAAATAAGAGAAGAAATTGGTCGGAATAGAAACTTGCAGTGTTGGGCGCTTCCAGGGCTGAACTTGAGAAGCACTAGCTTAGAATGTAGCTATTGTGGTGCTATTCCTGATACTCTGTACCCATGACAATACCACTTTCTACTGTCAATACTACTCTAGTGCTAACTATAGCTGCTACTCATACTACCACTACACTACAGTGGCTTTAAAAAGTTTTTTTTCAATCTGTTTTCCTTTATTCTTGCAAAATTTGGTGCTGAATCTTTTCAGACCTTCAATCAAAATGTAAGTGGGAACCTGAAAGAGCAGATAATATACTTTTTCTTTTTAAAGGTGAAAATTACATGTATATGTGTATTTTTTCCCTCTTAGGAGATATGGAGACAAAAAGGCTGCTTATTTAATTCACACTTGTTAAACTTGCAAAAAAAATAAAGTCATTTTGCTAAGTACATGTCAGTGTTGCAATATATACAACTCTGTTTACATTCGACATACAGCATCCAAACCTCTTTGAATTGCTATTGCACTAATGTCCTGTGTCATTCATGCACTCATCTTGGTCTAAATCGAGTGACAGAGGCATTATATCTCCTCCCTTGTGATACTCCCACTATCACTTGAAAGATTATACAAGTCGTCTGTGATATATTAAACTTAATTACAATCTTATCAATTAGGCTTACTTACCAAGAAGTCAACCATTACACACAGCATGACCCTGGAATCTTCCCCCTCTACTATTGGATAAAACAGAGGAACCGTGGGTGGAACCAGGCCACCTCACAAAAACCATTAGTCAGAGACACTTGGGCATCACATATTTTTGCATAATAATTAAATGAAAGTGTTTTCTGTTTACATAAGCTAATTCATTCTGTGATGGTGGAGCAGTGGGTAGCGCTGCTGCCTCGCAGTAAGGAGACCTGGGTTTGCTTCCCGGGTCTTCTCAGTGTGGAGTTTGCATGTTCTCCCCATGTCTGCGTGGGTTTCCTCTGGGTACTCTGGTTTCCTCCCACAGTCCAAAGACATGCAGGTTAGGTGCATTGGCAATTCTAAATTGTCCCTGGTGTGTGTGTGCCCTGTGGTGGGTTGGCACCCTACCCGGGGTTTGTTTCTTGCCTAGTGCCCTGTGTTGGCTGGGATTGGCTCCAGCAGACCCCCGTGACCCTGTAGTTAGAATATAGCAGGTTGGATAATGGATGGATGGATGAATTCTGTGATGGTGCCTTTGTGACAACATTCAATTACATTAGGAAAATCAGGTATCCCAGCAAACTGCCTTTTGATCTCAGCTTGGTTCCTCTAAAAGTAAGGAAATTAGATGTTAATGATGTTAACAGGCAGAGTGGTGGCTCTGAGGCTAGGGATCTGTACTGGCAACTGGAAGGTTGCCGGTTCGAATCCCGTAAATGCCAAAAGAGACTCTGCTCTGTTGGGCCCTTTAGTAAGGCCCTTAACCTGCAATTGCTGAGTGCTTTGAGTAGTGAGAAAAGCGCTATATAAATGCAAAGAATTATTTTTATTATTATACAGAATGAATGTTTTTTAAATCCAGACTTTGGCGTAAAGAATTGCCTTGCTCAGGTTTCCTAGAGTAAGCAAGTTTTATACACAAGGTCTTAGCACTTCAGTACAGAGCATGTTTTGCAGCAGAAAAGTACAAGTAGCATCTTAACTATACCAGCCCGTACAGATAACATGACAAATCTCAGAGAAGACTCCAAGATTTCTGACTGGTCAGCTAATTCACTCTGAAAGCACCCATCACCAAATACCATATGGTTGATAAAACTTGTAACAAACTGGGATTGAATGATTTCTGCATGATGGTTTCCATAACGAAGGCTCCAATTTAGCAGACGATTCCAAGAGGATAGCTCTAGAACATTTAAATTGGCTTATAAGTCACTCATCATCTTGAGCAAATCATTGTAATCCTTGCCATGGTCAATATCCTCCTAATGCTGCTATTACCAGTTATGTCCAAAAACACACAGCACTCCAAATTTATAGACAAAATATATAAGCTACACACTAAGGAAATTATAATTAATCATGAGGTATTATTACCAATGTTGAAGATGCATTGAGGTTCATTGAGAGAACATGTAAATTAACTGATATAATTAGTTAAAGAAAACCAAAAAGGCACTGTGGAAGATTGTGGGTTCGCTTCCCAGTTCCTCCCTGTGTGGGAAAAGCGCTATATAAATGTAATGAATTATTATTATTATTATTATTATTATTATTATTATTATTATTATTATTATTATTATTATTATTATTATAATGAAATATGCAACAAAAGAAGACTTTCTGTTCACTTCATTGTCCTGCCACCTGGGATCCCTAAAATGCCAACACCAGAAAAGTCTGCATAGATGGTCAAAACTTGCTGTAACTTTAAGCCAAGATTATGCTTTCTAAATCCTGACTTTTGCATAAAGAAATGGCTTATCAGGTTACCAAGAGTAATCAAGTATTATACACAAGGCCCCAGCTCTTCAATGTAGAACATGTTCTTCGGTGGAAAAGTACTCATCATTTATCGCCAAGTGAGTTTAAATTACTGGTGACCACCTGGAATGCTGCAGCATAGGATATGCAATTCCCAGTCTGTCCTGCGAGTATCCATGCAGGTATTGTAGGCAAGGGAGACTGACACCTATTGTGTTGGAGGAACAACATATTTCCTCACTTCCAACATCATGAAATAGTACTCTCATTGTTTGTCAGAGAGAGAAGCTCACAATCAGAAGTTTTTGTTATAATTAATCTACTATACATTGTAACGGCTGATAAACATATGTGTGTGTTGTTGGAATTGTCACAAAAAATTTAAATTATTAAACGTTTACAAAACTGCAAAAATGCTTCAAGTATTGCTTCAATTTACAGAGTAGGAAGAACAACAGTGAATGATATAAAGCATGATGCTGACAAAATTGAAAAACGTGTTGAAAATGTAGCACAACTGTCCTCATCAATTAAGTAATAAGAAAATAGGAGGGTTTCAATTATACTTCAATTAACCTTCTTAAGCGTAGTATTGTAAATCTTTTGTTTGTAGCCCACAATTACAATCTGAATTATTAGCAGAGACATGTGATTTTCTTGGGATAACTCAGATTTATTTACAGTATTTAGTGTTCTACTTGCACTACGATATCCTACTGAATTTGGAAAACAACGGTAGGAACAGTGCACATCATTCTGTGAGCATTCTTTTAAAAGTCCTTAATTTTTCTAGCCCATATTATATATCTTTTGATTTGGCTTTGGTAAAGTGAGTGTTGGCTATAAAAAACAAAATCTGTCCATAGTTTGTCTGGTTGACTGAGTTGGTGACCTAAGGCCTCATGCATAAGCAGAGCGTATGTACAAAAATGTTGCACACACTCATTTCCATGCTCACTTCGAGATGTATAAAAACTAAACTTGGTGTAAAGCCACACACTTTCTCACCCCAGCCTTACCCTGTGCATACGCAAGATTCCACTCGGTTTTGCAAACTGCCAGCACCCAGCGACAAAGCAGTGCTACTGTTCATGTGTGGTTTCCCTTTCTTTTTTAGATTCACATCCCTGACATGGCTTTATCAAATACACTGAAATTAACTGCATATCATTTTATACTGTAAATTTAAGGCATCTGATTATAATCCATCTGTAATAATATAATGGTCCACGGAATGGCCAAACTATTCCAAATACCATAGCTGCTTTAGCGTCGTTACTCTCAGTGCACCTCTCAGAGTTTTTTAACCCACTGTATCTGAGTGTGGAATCACAGCTGTACAGCAGCAGCTGATCGGACTGGTCTACGGCGGGCTGCATCGAGAGCGCAGAGGACTATCAGGATACAGCTTCTAGCAGCATCTATTTGAACTTCCATTTGGCAAACTCTTCTGAGCCTTTCCTGCACGAACCTCAAGGTTCAGAAATAGTTTCATCCCAAGAGCTTTAAACACACTCAATCAGTCCATCAAGTGCTACGGTAGAACTGTTTGTACTTAGAATTACAATGATCTCACTGTAAACTTGCACTGCTCTACTACTACTATATTGCACAATCTGAGACACTTTATGAACTATTTGCACTATCTGCATTATATGTACATGTATATTGTACTTACACTTTCATATTGTATATTTTTCATTGTTTTTATTGTATTATTATTATTATTATTGCTATTTTATCATTTTATAGGAAAATAGGTTTATGGAGGATTTGCATATTGAATCTCATTGTACCATACAATAAAAATAAAGGAATTCAATTCAATTCAATAGAAGAGAGAGCCTCATATTTACAGATGATGACGACTGGTTTCTAAGTTGATTCAGATTTCCAAGAGCTATCTTCTTGGAGCTCTTGATATTATTTTTAAGATGAGATGCATTAAAGTATGTACATTACATTATACAGATAAATTTTTAACTTTATTTAAATATGTATACTGTTAATAATTAAATGTGTGGGCACTGTGGCTCAGCAGTAGCAATGAACTGACACCTGTCCAGGGATTGGTTCTGCCTCACGTTGTATGTTTGCTGGAATTGGCATGCTGATGGATGGAATGATTAAACATGTACTACAAAGACTTTTCAATGTTCCTTAAAAGTTTTGAAGAATCGGCGTTCTAAGCTTGACATTTATTATAGAGCTTATTGTGTGGCGATTGGTTACATGGAGAAAGTAAAGGAAGGACAGGAATTGGGTGTTGGAACACTTGAAAGAGACAGTACTGCTGCAATAAACTGCAATAAATTATTTCATCAAGGGTCATATACATCCCAGCAAGCATCTTGCAGGAGGCAGGAACAATCTCTGGATTGGGTGCCAGCTCATCGCTACCACTGTGCCTCTGTACCCCCATCTTTAATACATGCTTTAATTCTTTTCATCATGAAAATGATATCAAGTATACATCTTAGTATTTACATTTTTCAGATAGCTGTAATATCATGAATGTAATGTATTCAGTGTCTTGTTGCCATAAGTGATAGCCAGTTTAAGAAGCATGTAGTGATTTACACACGAAGAACACATAGAATACACAGCATTTAATATGCTACTTTAGTTAAAATGGGATCTGAGAAACTGTAGTAAGCACTGATTTTAAGATTAAGTTTACAACGTTCTACTTTAATGACAAAATAAACTAAGAGGTAAAAATGGACATTTCAACCTTTTTTTTACTGTGTCCCTATTTTTTTTTTCTTTTCTTGATACCCACATATGCTTCCATATGACACTCAGACGGTGGGCTATGACTCGTTTTTTCAGAACAACTTATATAACAACTGATATCTGACCACTTCTTTTTTATTTCGGCAATGTACGACTTTCTGAACTTGAACTTTCAAGTGTCTCCTCCACTCTGTATCACTCAATCAACTTCCTTTTGTTATTTATACCACTGCTTAAGCCAACAAATAGTACGTTTTTCCTTGCCTCCACTTCACATTTGCTGAAATTCTGTTTTTTCATGTGCTTTTGCCAATGTCTCTTAACCAAACACTGAATGGGAAAGGTGATATTTATATTGATTTGCATACTCGATATACAAATTTATGAGAGGAGTCAGGGTGGGATGAGCAGACAGGTGCATTACTTTTCATGCTGACCAGGATTTATGGAGCGGAAGTGCAAGTTGGCTTACGCATGGTTTTGTGCATCTGAATTTTTCTGTGCAAATATACATTTCCAATTTTGTCTGTACGCTTTTAGTGTGAGTTGTACGCACACTGTTATGCATGATGCCCCTGGATTATTCCCAAAACAACTTGTTCACTACAGGAAACACATATGAAAGACATTTTAAAATAAATACCATCCATGTGTAATGGGAGTAGTCTTTCATTTGTGCTATTATGGTATTTTATAATCTAGGTATAATGATTTCTATAAGCTAAAGAACTAAAACTATGGAAAAGCTAGTGTTAGCTATAATAAAGTATAATTAAAGCTTGGTTCAGGGGTTTAGCTTGCTATTACATAAGAGGCCTTTTTGTTCTTTTGTATAGCTTCTATTACCAGCAAGGTTAAAAAAAGAAACAAATAAATGGTCAAATGCTGGGAACAACTGCTCAGACTATGAGATAATTGTGGCAAGTTTCAGTCGAGTGATGGCTATAAGGTAATGGCAAAGTGTTTGAATATTAGGAGGACCCTAGCAAAAATCTAAAGTTAAGATGATGTAATGATGATATAAAATAACATAAAAGAAAATGTATGTGCTGTATTGTGGAAGCTTGCTCAGTAAACCAAGACAAAGCTTGTTACTTTGAAATAAAGCCTTTTATGCATTCTAATATAATCTCAAGAGTTCGATGCACCACACTACCGGAATGTCTACAGTTATGCTTTTGTATTTCCAGTGTTTATATTGGTGCTTCCCATTCAGCCACAAAGGATATTAAACGTCTGTTTCTTCTTAACATTTTACTTTAAAAACTACAGTATGCTTTACTTAGCCTAAAAAATTTGTTGGGTGTGTTTTTGAAGTGAGAAAAGAACTATGCATTATGTGGAGCCGATACTGCCTCTGTGTGCTGTAGACCAGATTTCTTCTTGCATTGATATTTAGTTAAACAAATGCATTAGAGAAATTATGGCTGTACTTGTTAAAGAATCTGATTTATAGTTGCAGTCAGACAGCTATGAGCAGCAAAGTAACAATTTGTTTAACGATTGTGGGTAAAATGAAAATAAACCTCTATTTAAATTAAATTGTACAACACATAATTAACTTGCAGTGTCATATTGGTTATTTGTGTTTGTGTTTTAGCTTCTATAGGGATTTAAATTCTGCCCTGGAGCACAGATTTCAGGTATTCTTCTGTGTGATGGTATTTTTTGAGATTTTATACTTGCTCTTTTTTCCTTTTTGTAAAATATTCTAGTGAATAACAATTTATATTATTTTTCCAACAACTACAAATGAAACATACCAGCAGTTCTGTTTCTAATAGCTCTCCCTAAGCTTTAAATGTATTCTCATAGGTTTTCAGCTTCAGCTTTGGCTTTAGTCAGAATACTGCTTAAATGTTGGGAAAAACAGCTGTTTGCTGGAAGACTTTTAAGCTTCTGTCAAAAAATAATTTTTAGTCAGATTCCATAGAGGTTTCAACCCAATGCCTTTACAAACACTTTCAGTGTTCACTCAGTAGCAATTCTACTGTCTAATTTTTTTCTAATATCCTTAGATGGCTGTCCACAAAAACTCACACAACAAATTTCCTCCATACAAAGATTTAAATACAAATTAATTTCATTTCCATAGTTCAATAAATGACTTTCAATTTCATTTTCCTTCCAATTTTCTTGGTGAGGGTCACCTTAGCAGCAGACCAAGCTGAGCTGAAATGACTTCCCTAGAGATCAAGAGATGCAGCTCTTCTACGCTGATGTTCCCCTGCATTACCACCATCCTCACCCTGACATGAAACATAAGCCCAGAAATGCTGCACCAGAATAGCATTCTGGTCACACATACTTGCAATTTCATTACTTTCTTGTATATGAAGTATAGGGAAAGTATTGTACTCGTCCAAAAACTTGATGCCGATATTTTGATTAATGTCAGCGTTTTAAACCTCCCCGACTTTCTTGTATACTAAGTATAGCGAAATTATTGGAATCCTCTAAAAATTCAATTTCAAGATTTTGATGAATCATGACGTTATAGACCTCCCTGAGTCCAAAAATTCTATTTTTGGAATTATGTCTGTGTGTCTGTCTGTGTGCGTGTATGTAAATACGATAACTTGAGCACGCTTTCACTTAGGTCAACCAAATTTTGCATGCAAGTATTAGGTACAAAATGTAGATTTCTATCAACTTTTGGGCTATTTTCACTAACCGGAAGTGGTACTTTACCTTTTATTCATGCAGCTGCAGAGTCCGATTTATTCAACTTTACTTTTATAATAATTGTTCAATATGTTATTGATTTGATTTGATTTGTTGTTGATGGTTCTTTAATGTACATAATATAAAAATATAATCATTGTCTTGCGGTTTACTCCTTAAATATCCATCCCCATATCTGAGTATACGAGAAATTCTAGGGCAGACCATTCCCGATTTTTTTTTCAGTCACTACTCAGATTCCACGACAATTGGTGAGGTTAGGAATGTACAATAACCAGTGAAATTGCAGCTTCATCTGTGGACTTTGCTAATACTTCACCACCCAAGTCCACTTTTGTAATCAAAAAACTGCTACCTCTGCACCTTTTCATTGGTAAACCTTACAATCACCTCTGCCCTCACTTATGAACTAGACTCTGAGATACTTGAATTTTTATCTGGTAGGAGCAATTGATTCTTTTCTAGGTAAGGATAATGATCTTAGAGTTGTTCCAACCACATCAAACTGACTTGCCAACCATTCCAGTGCATGTCACAGTCTGATGAGGCAGACAGAGAGGACAACTTCATCTGAAAATAGCAAAGTTCAATCCTTGAGTTCACAAAATAAATATGTTCCACATATTGGCCACATCTCAATATTCTGCCAGTGAAACCCATGAATGGAAGTGAAGATGAGAAGTCCCTTTTGGCAGAGTTCAACAGCCATATTGAACCGGTTGAACTTAATAACATGTACAGTAGTGACCACACTTCTTTCTCTACAAATGCAGAGACCAAATGGTATGCAGCAACAGCACTGGCGCACCATTCTATTGAAGCACCCACTACAAGACATTAAACAATACAGTGTTATAAGCTTTTCTTTCCAATCAAAATCATATGTAGACAGGTTTGGCAAATATCAGTTCAATGGGAAAGAGTTGATCTACTGTTCCACATCAACAACTGAATTCTCATTATTCCTCCTCAATCTGGAATTCAACTATCAGATAATGTCTCTGTTCCAGTACCCCAGAATAAGCTTTCCCAAAGAGGCTGAGAAGATTAATTCATCAGTAATTGGAACACACCCTTTAATCCTCTTTTAAAATTGGGAACCATGATTCCCATCTGCCAATCTTGAGGCACCATCCTCATCTTTCAGGAAACATTGAAGGGGAATATTAACAAAAACCTCGCCATTATATAAAGTGCTTTCAGTATTTCTGGTCAGTTCTTATCCATCACTGTGACCTTAGTACTAAGGAGCTTTGTACTCTTTTGAAGCAATCTCAGCCACAGAGATAGATCCAATTCCAACTAAAGCTTCTGGCACTGCCTCCTTTTATAAGTGTGCGTAAACTAGTATTAGTTGATCCTCAAAGTGATCTTTCAACTCCTCAACAATATCTCCAGTTGAAGTCAATTTTTCTGCTGAGAACAGCCATGGCAAACCCTGCCCGACTTTCTTATTTGTCGAGTGGTTTTCTACAATGTGTCTGAGGCCACCTGATAGTCATTTACCTATGGATTCACCCACTCATGTACATTTGCAATGGCCACTGCTACATCTACCACCTTTTTGCCTTGATGACACCTCTCCATTAAATCTGGAAACCCTTTTCAAAACATCATTGTTAAACTTCCACCCTTAGCCTTGCTTTTGAGGAGTTAAATAAGCACAGCCAGTTAGCATTGTATTCCTCGCTATAGCATATTCAGGGGACTGAAATCAAATGGACAAGGAGAGAAGTCTCCATCTGCACCTTTCTTCTTCAAATCAGCCTGAAGCCATACACCATAAATAATGTTTAAATTTATAGACAAAATGACCTTTCAAATGCGCAGACCTTATTAAAATCCACAGCTACAGAAAGAACATCTTGAATGTGAATCATGCATTTGGTTTGAGGTAACAGCTTTGTTCTCTGACATCAAAAATTGAGCAAACTCATAAACTAGGCAAGTCGGGTTAGAACAATGAAATTCTTGCTCTGTCAGATGATTCTGTAAGATTTATGCATGAATATGATCATTTATTAAAGATATATTGACTTGCGAATCATTTTACCTTCACGCTATTGTGGCATTGGGTATAATGCCACCTTTACACAATCACCTGGGTTCACAGGACAC
Organism: Erpetoichthys calabaricus; assembly: GCF_900747795.2. Lineage (NCBI taxonomy): Eukaryota > Metazoa > Chordata > Cladistia > Polypteriformes > Polypteridae > Erpetoichthys > Erpetoichthys calabaricus. The sequence continues at coordinate 130,982,359 of NC_041394.2, forward strand.
TTCATAACTTGATATAACATTGCTCATTTTTTATAAAACAGATGTAGAGTTTCATGTCAAATTTTTGTTTTCACAAGGGGACACTTTACTCATCTAAACTAGATAATTGCCAAGATATTTCTGTGGAAAAGGATAAGAGTTAGTGCAATATCTTTCTAGTTAGTAGAAATGCCCTTTCACATTTTGGGGAAAGTGTCTTTGGTTTTAATAAAGGATTTTCTGGCTTACTACCTGTTATTGATTTGACAGATATTTTAGCAAGTTGGATGGCTAATTTTTTTTTTTACTAAATTATTAATTACTGATTTAGACACCATATTCAAACACGTGAAAGCATTGTAAGAGGCTGCTATGACAAACTCTATATTTAACAATTTCAGTAACCTCTGAACTTGTTTTGTTTTCAGAAAAGTTCCATACCTATTTATGAACAATTATTGAGAAACATCCAAGTCAGACACCTTCCTCCAGGGAAGCATGACTTTATAGATTTCCCTAAAAGGAGGGAGAGTCAATTGCCTTCAATGAGTATTTTCTCTGAGCTCTGTAGTTAGAAACGGTTGACAAAGTTAACAACAGAGACCCCTCTCTCTTTGGGGTGGTATTACATACCTCAAGAGAGCCTGGAAGGCAACCCACTGATACATATGCATGATTGTGTCAACCTTCAATTTATTCAGCAACACGTGTGACAGAATACAACCAAATGTTTATTTTAATTGCAAATAGAATGGTTCATCTTGTTCATTTATATGTACCCTGTTTATAACCTGTGTGTTTGTTTTGACTTGAGTTAGTTCAGTACAGATTAGCATTAGAAGTTACCTTAATATATATTTAAATACAGTACTGTGCAAAAGATTTAGGCAGGTGTGAAAAAATGCTGTAAACAAAGAATGCTTTCAGAAATATAAATAATGATTGTTTATTGTTATCAATTTACAAAATGCAAAGTGAGCAAACAAAAGAAAAATCTAAATCAAATCAATATTTGGTGTTACTAACTTTTGCCTTCAAACCAGCATCAATTCTTATAGGTACACTTGCACAAAGTCAGGGATTTTGTAGAATTATAGTCAGGTGTATGATCAACCAGTTATACCAAACAGGTGCTAATGATCATCAATGTCACACGTAGGTTGAAACACAGTCATTAACTGAAACAGAAACAGCTGTGTAGGAGGCTTAAAACTGGGCGAGGAACAGCCAAACTCTGCTACCAAGGTGAGGTTGTGGAAGACAGTTTCATGTCATGGCAAGATTGAGCACAGCAACAAGACACAAGGTAGTTATACTGCATCAGCAAGGTCTCTCCCAGACAAAGATTTCAAAGCAGACTGGGGTTTCAAGATGTGCTGTTCAAGCTCTTTTGAAGAAACACAAAGGAACGGGCAACGTTGAGGATCGTAGACGCTGTGGTCGTCCAAGGTAACTTAGTGCAGCAGATGAAAGACACATCAAGCTTATTACCCTTCGAAATCGGAAGATGTCCAGCAGTGCCATCAGCTCAGAACTGGCAGAAGCCAGTGGAACCCAGGTACACCCATCTACTGTCCGGAGAAGTCTGGCCAGAAGTGGTCTTCATGGAAGAGTTGCAGCCAAAAAGCCATACCTCTGATGTGGAAACAAGGCCAAGCGACTCAGATACAGTATGCACGAAAACATAGGAACTAGGGTGCAGAAAAATGGCAGCAGGTACTCTGGACTGATGAGTCAAAATTTGAAATATTTGGCCGTAGCAGAAGGCAGTTTGTTCTTTGAAGGGCTGGAGAGTGGTACAATAATGAGTGTCTGCAGGCAACAGTGAAGCATGGTGGAGGTTCCTTGAACGTTTGGGGCTGCATTTCTGCAAATGGAGTTGGAGATTTGGTCAGGATTAATGGTATTCTCAATGCTGAGAAATACATCCATCATGCAATACCATCAGGGAGAGTGTATGATTGGCCCCAAATTTATTCTGCAGCAGGACAACGACCCCAAACATACAGCCAAAGTCATTAAGAAGTATCTTCAGCGTAAAGAAGAACAAGAAGTCCTGGAAGTGATGGTATGGCCCCCACAGAGCCCTGATCTCAACATCATCGAGTGTGTCTGGGATTACATGAAGAGACAGAAGGATGTGAGGAAGCCACAGATCTGTGGTTAGTTCCCCAAGATGTTTGGAACAACCTACCAGCTGAGTTCCTTCAAAAACTGTGTGCAAGTGCACCTAGAAGAATTGATGCTGTTTTGAAGGTAAAGGGTGGTCACACCAAATATTGATTTGATTTACATCTTTTGTTCATCCACTGCATTTTGTTGATTGATGAAAATAAATGACTAACACTTCCATTTTTGAAAGCATTCTTTGTTTACAGCATTTTTTCACACCTTCCTAAAACTTTTCCACAGTATTGTATATGTTACAATAAAAATAAATACAAAATGCCTGTGAGCTGGACTTTTTGTAGTGGTCCTGAGCAAATTCAAAGTGTTCACATTAGGCCCACACTTGTCTGAATCATTTTGTCTTGACTATTGAGAACCACTGATATTTTTAGCTCATGATATCAGAGAAGGAGGACGAGAAGTGAAGGTTAAGTGTGATGTCTTTGTGTATTGGGCAATTTTCCCAGTTATTGACCTTATCTTCTCACATAAGCATACAATTAGCCAATGAGAGGAATGGACATTTTCTAAACTAGCAATGCTTGCAGGTGAATTTATAATAATGAACTTGAATACAAAGGCAATAAGCCATGCCCCTAGCATGTTGTAGGAATGTGAAGCTGAATGTGCATCTTTTTATATACTGGCTCAGCAGTTTTACTGTTTAAAAAAGTAGTATTATATCTCCATTTAAGACAATCTTGTGCCAGGTTTACTGAAAATAAACAAGACAAGATCGATGCACATAAGCTCTTGATCACTAATTTGCTGAACACACTCATAAGAGCCTCAACAGGAAAATACTGTCATGTCAAAACTGAAGGTAAACTGAGTGCATTGAGCAATATTAGCTTAATTATATGGTAATATTAAACTCCACAGTAGCTCTTGTAATGATGTAAATGGGAAAATAAACAATGAGTAATATGACTTTGAATTAGGAAACCACTGTTTATCTTCACAGTATTGTCTGCTCTCTCACTATTATTGGGACAATAAAGGAAAATATTTAATATTCAGACGTTACACACTCCAGATGTCAATGATACTTTGGCATGAGTTTGTCCTTGTAACCCGATAGTAGAATCCAAATCATTCAGTTTCCTTTCCAATGATTCAGCCCACCTCAGTATATCATCACTTCCAATAACTCACAATACAGAACTCTAAATGAAATCAACATAGATTCAATTTTGCTTTAGCACACTAATGGCAAAATCATATGTTACATTACTTGTATTGTTACAGCATTCTTTTTTTCATCTTATGACTTGTAATCCTGATGCAAAAATATCTTATTGTAATGACAGTATAAAAATATAATTTGAATGAAATTGGAGCTGATTTTATTTTGTTTGAAGACATAATTCATACTCTATATGCCCTTAACAAATACAGTATGTGCAGGTGTATTTTTTTGTCCAGTTTTGAAAATATCTAAGATGGTGACTAACTACCCAGGGACAAACAGTAAATAGTCCTTCGAGAATGACTAGTTGTTTGTATAATGGGGTAAGGTGAGAAAGAAAATTTTTTAAATGTTATACCTTTTGTTATTGCTGGCTGATGTGTCCCGTCCATCATCTGCGCTACCTCTCTAATTAATATCAATTTCTCTGCTCTCATGTCTCTTAAATTTCTTTATTTTGTGTATGATTGGATTCCATAATTGTAGTAACTCCTTGCTGGGTTGAAAACGTGATCATACTTCTTCGATTTTCCTGGTTTAGTCTGGTTTCCCAGATAGTGGTTTCATCCCACATTAATAAACTGAATGGGATGTTGAATATTTGCATCCATGGTTCATAGAAGACATCTCCAATAGGGGGGTCAGTGGGAACTGCAGTTCAAAGACTTCACTGTGGGTCTCCATATTATTACAGGAGACAGCATCATTGGCATTATTTGCTAAAGATTTAAAGATTATTCAAAGTTGATTCAGTCACTGTTGATTTAAAATTTCTACAAATAACAATTTTGTATTGGCATCAAAGTCTAAAATTATAGGTACCTTATAACATGCTTATATTTCAGGTGTTTTTTATGTCTAATTTGCTCATTGTTTATGTTATCATTGATATTATGAAGGAAAATTTAACTTAAATTACAAGTGAAATCAGCTAGTTTGTAAGTCTCTAATACTGTAGTTGCAGTAGCAAAGGTACATTCCACGGATCCCTGCCAGTTTCAAAGATGGGATTACCAATGGGAGAGAGACGCAATGGGCAACCTCTACACTGAGTGCGAAGAACGATCGGGTTTAAAGGTACGTGCTGCTACTGTGTTGAACTTGTCGAAGAAAAAGTGTATTTATTTTTTTGATGCCAGCACTGAAAAAGCTTCTGAGGACTCGTTCCATCATGGCCTACCTGGGAAAGATGGCAACGATGACAATCAGTCCAGCCTATCTGGCCTTAATACGCTCGGAACCCTATTCGAGGAAGAAGGTCACGTGAACGACCCCAGGGAAGGCTGGGAAAACCAGTATGGTGACAGGACTGCAGATTCGTTGTTTTCTTTTAAGGGCTATCAACCAGAGCAGGATGAATGTTCTGATCCCAGCAACAATTTGATATCGCCAAGGCGGATCAGTCCTGCCCATGATCGTCCAGAGCCACCTCCCAAAAAGATCTTGCCACTACAATGGATGAAACCTCAGTCGGAAGTTGCTGTCACTTCTGACTCCCTGACTGTCGATGGAAAAACACTATGTCTTCACCAACAGCCTACAGAAAAGTCCAAAGGTCCGATCAAAGTACATAAACTTACAGAACTGTTGGAGCTGGTACGCTCGCTGACTTCAGCTCTTGGGACAATTAAAGTTGCCTTAAAAGAGGTGGTTAAACTCGTGAGATCTCCAATAGAGGCCATAAATAATTTCCTTCAGCAGAATGGAGTAGAAATTGTTTATAATAAAGTTCATTTGGCAATACAGGTGAGTGAATTCTGTATAGTAAATCATAAGGGACTGCAGTGTGAACTGTTCTCTGATCCAAGTGAGGGGAAACAAGTAGCACTCACTCTGACAATTATGTCATGTGCCTTTAAATGTACTCCGTCTGAAGTACTCAGACTGTGAACGTCAGGTCAAAAATAGAAACGGGAATGCAGTGCAAAATGGAGCCTGATAATGTGGAAGGGACCTAGCAGACACTCGTTCCAACAGTTATAGATGGAGATTTACAGTTATTATCTGGGGTGGAGCCTAAAGTCTCTGAGGTGTTATCCTTGACTAATGAGGTCCGACCAGAAATGTAATGAGGACGCCATTCGAAGGGACCCCAGATCACGTGATAGGGTGTCAAGTAGAGCGGACTCCCACAATAAATAAAGAAAAAATAAACATACCATTAAGGCCACACTGACAGTGAAGGACCCATCTTTAATTAATAGAGGGTCCCAATCAGATGGCCAATCAGGGCTGCCAATCTGTACCATGGGGGGTTATGTCCCTGCCCAGGTCTCGTATGTCAGAGTACACAAGATCCAATCAAAAGGACGAAGACTGGAAAGGGCGGGGCTTACTCAATTCCCATTGTGTTTCAGGAACTATCAACACAGATGTTTTGCCTGTGGCAAGAACAGACACCGGTGGAGACAATGCATACACCGGTGGGATTTGCTTGGGGGATAAACATGGACTTCAATTACTCCCACGCATTCTTTTTCTCTATATTGCAGAGATCTGGGCATGGATGTTGGCGATCCGACTCTACGCTGCACTAACCCCTTCGCAGGACTAGACTCTGCAATTAATATATCTTCGCTAAGAGGGGGAGATATGTAAATGCCGCACGAGGCTGGACAGACTTCCCAGCCAGGAAAGGGAATAGACCTGGAAGGAAGAATCAGAAAAGGTGGACGGACTAGCTCATTAAAAAGAGCAAATGTGGATAAAAGTTTTTTATTCCCCCAACACACTAAATGGCAGCAGCCGCAGAGTTCGGTGCACCATAAGGAACCAGCAGGGCATGCCGGGATATGTAGTCTGGCAGAAGAGCCCTGCTGGGGTCTCTGGGTACCACGAGAGGGCGCAGTAGGGAGACAAGCTCCCTATTATGGACTTCCGTGCGACCCAGAAGTACTTTCATCGGGCAATTGCCCCGTAATTTTAAAAAAAGGGACCACACTACCTTATTCAGGTGAGTCGGAGGTGGGTGATAGAGAGGCAACACTTGACTGGAGGAGGGCAGTGCGGTGGTGAGAGAGTTATTAGGGAGAAGAGGAAGACTGGTGGGTTGTGCTTTTTGTACCATATTGGAGGAATTTGTAGCTAATAAACAAGGTCTATTTAAACCCGGGACTGTGATCCTGTGTTTGTGTCCGGGTTTGGGCTTGCTGGCACCTGAGTTTCCATCACTATATATATATATATATATATATATATATACTAGCAAAATACCCGTGCTTCGCAGCAGTGAAGTACTGCTTTAAAATTTTTATTAAGAAGAAAAGTAAAACTTTTTAAACTGAGGGAAAATATACCAATAATTATTTGTTAAGGATCTCTTTGTATACCACGTTGTCAGTTCGGCCCTCCAGTTGTAATATGACCAAGTGGTGTGCTGAGCTTACTCTTGAGCATGCAACGTATAGTTGGCCATATGAAAAGCAATCTTGCCTCAAATCAATGCCAACCTTTTGTAGAGTCTGTCCCTGAGACTTATTAATTGTCATTGTGAAGCAGAGCCTTACTGGAAATTGGAGGCTTTTGAATTGAAATGGGAACATCCATGGATCCAATGCGTACTGTTTTGTCAGATTCATAATGTATGTTTGGGTCGTACGCTAATCCACAATCAGCTTTTTTGAGCCAAACCTGTTGTTTTCGTATGAGCCGCTTTTCATTATTGGGATCGTACCTAGAAACAAAAGCTCTATTAACTTGTGGATTTGCCTGCGAGTATTTAGCAACAGTGTCTCTATGAACTTGTGGATTTGCCTGCGAGTATTTAGCGACAGCATGTCTATTAACTTGTGGATTTTTCTGCGAGTATTTGGTGGCAGCGTCACGAAGTTGTTTCCATCTAGCTCCTCAGAAAATGTACCACGACATCTGACACGCCTCCTTTTTACTGTTTTCTCACAGCTTGGATTGCTGCTGTCATAATCGGTTTGAGTTTCATGGTTTGTTTCAATTACGTTTGTATTTGCAGGGCTTGTGTTGAAGTGACATTCGGCATCTATCAAGCGTTGTAAGCATACAACTGGTTTCATCAATAACTTTGCATCCAGTTTTTGAGAGTTTAAAAATTCAGAAACATCAAATTGTCCACTACTCAAATCGTCACCTGTGAATCTAAGATGTTTAAGAGGCATTGGCGGTTGTCCAAAGGTGTAAAATATTTGGCCATTTCGGTACACTTGAAAGCGACAACCAAACAATTCAGCGGCAGCCATCAACTCACTTGCAGAACCATGGGTGAAGGGCTTAAGCATTTCACTCTTATAGTGCTCCTGTGTAATGTAATTATCTCCTGTACCGTCATCAGTCCACACCTTGAACCTGTCCCAGTCATTCAATACATAAGACACAATGTTCCTCCGGATATCAAGAGTGAGCCTGATATGGCCGTGCAATATGTAACACAGAGAATGGAAAAGGCAGGTGCCATCTCAGGGCATAGAAACCACTCGGTAAGTGACAGTTCTTTGATCGATGGTGATCACCTCGATAGACATGTTAATGGGGGTACGGTTGGAACGATAAAGGAAATGGGTACCTGAACAATGTAAACTAAGTCTAAAATACCTACACAATAACTATAATCGTAATAAATGTACAATAAAACAGCGGAGAAGCCGTGGATTAAATAAAAAGGCTGCAGTTATCAGCAGGGAGACGTGAATACCGTGGCGAAGCAAGGAAGGGAATGAAGAGACCAGAGCGACGGACGGCCTTATATAGTCAGGCAGCCAACTACGTGGGAGGCGTGGGGATGGGGGATGCAATATAGGCAGGCAGCCAACTATGTGGGAGGTGTGGGGATGGGGGACGCAATATAGGCAGGCAGCCAACTACGTGGGAGGCGTGGGGATGGGGGACGCAACGCTGCCTCACACAGCAACCGAGCTGCAGGCTATGGACGTATATATATATACGTAAGTAGGATTCAGTTAGCGTTGGGAACCCACGTACCAAATTTCTTGAAGATGGGCCCATAAGTAACAAAGACCGTTGGAAAGTTCAATATGGCGGCCAACAGTGGCATCATGCCACCGAAATAAGTACGTACATCGGTTTATGATTGTTACGCGTAGAATTTCGAAATGAAATCTGCTTAACTTTTGTAAGTAAGCTGTAAGGAATTAGCCTGCCAAATTTCAGCCTTCTACCTACACGGGAAGTTGGATAATTAGTGATGAGTGAGTCAGTGAAGGCTTTGCCTTTTATTAGTATAGATATAGTCACGCATGTGCGCATAGGGGACAGCTTAGGGACTGTTGTGATTGTAATTACCTGCTACTCCAGGGTTTGGCGCTGTATTCTAATGCCTTTTCTCTTCCTCCCTCTACAGAGCAGATGATTGGTAGCTGTAACATCTCTGATGTCACTTACAGTGTCCATCCTCCTGGACCTGCCTCTTCCTACTGGAAGGACATATGACCAGAAGTTCAGCCATTTTCAAATCAGTTCACTTTGGGACTGATGTTTGCAAAACCATCATGTATGTTGTTCTTTTCTCTACTGCTTTCCAGGTATTAACCAGGTAGTGCCCCAACTATTTATCATGATCTGTCTATACTCTTACAATATATATCTATTGTTTTTATAAATAAATTGTATTATTTTGTTTATTTCAGCAAGCATTTCTGGGTTATTTCTGAAAATAAGTCTGTCTCCACATTTAACAACAACAGAAAAAATGAAAGTGTTAATCCAGACTTAAACTTGATTTATTAACCTTGTTCATAAATTGTACAGATCTCTTTATATTTCTAGCATCACGACTGAAAAGTTAAACAGTAGAATCCATTCATCCATTCCAGCATCAAAGATGGCTGAAGAGTGGCAGGGGTGCCAAATACCACTAAAAGATGCCAGAAAGAGAAGCTACAAGGACAAAAGTAGTGAGTAGTAATTGAAAAATATATATACAGTATAATATGTATAATTAGGACTAAGAGTTATACTCACAGAAGCAGCCATATCTGCCAGTGTGAATCAAATACAAAGTTCAAAATATACATTTAATGAATAAAGCATTCTCCATATTTTTAACCTTCTTAATCCAACTCAGGTTCTTGACGAAAAGCCTATCCTGGAAGCACTGGGTGCAAGGCAGACACTGAGCTAAATTGGAATTGCCAATTAACCTAACTTGTCTTTGGAATAAAGAAAGAAAACCAGAAAACCTGGAAGAAAATCCACACAGACACAGTCTCAATTAATGAATTGAACACAGTAAATTGTAGCTTTGAAGCTATAGAGGTAGGCTACCACTATGCTGCCAACTATTAAATAAATTAAGCTGATATGCATATTTCAGTATATGAAAAAATAATGTACTTATTGATGCACAAATATTTTTAAAATTTTCACAGACATGGTAGTTTTGTCAAAACAAAGTGTAACTTCACAATATAATCACCAACTCACTGCTTTACCTAAGATCCTGCTGCTGAAACTACCAAATAACAGTAATTTTCAAGTCATAATCTAGATTTAACTCTCAATCACAGTAGAATTTTTTTGTCTTTATATTTCTTTGCACTATGCCATTTTATTAGAAGAATGAGAATGTGCACTGTGCACCTACTGTGCCCTTCACTGGATGTGAACAGCTGTAACCTTGAGTTGAGCGTGTGGCTTTAGCTACCTACTTTGTCATTGCACAGAATGAGCCAGACCTTACCTGGGGATGGAGGTGGGGAAAAATCAGAGAGTTGTCAGGTAGGCAGTAGTTAATAAAAGCAAGAAAACAAAATTATAAAAATCACTGAAGAACAAAGTCTAGAAATCTGGGAGCACACTTGCATAAAGCACATAAAAGTATCAACTGTTAATTTAAGGCTCAAACTGAGTCATTCATTTATTCAAGTTGTTTTTTCATTTTCAAAGTTAAATTTATTTCTTATTAAGCACACTTCCACTTGTACACTCAGTATGTCATACAATAATTATAAATCTACTATATAATAAAACAATAAAGCCTGTGTGTTCTATCCCTCGGAGCAATCTGGTTGGTCAGTTTGGCTTTGTTGACGTGACGAAAGAGGAAGTGCGAGAGTGAGACACATAAGGGGAGGCATACAGAGAGACCCCTAGAAAGACTGCAAGTGGTCAGGAAGTGAGAAATCTGACTCAAAAATAATGACAGTGTCTGAGAGTCAGACTTTACAGGAATATGCTCAAGAGAGGGAGTCTGGTGAAGAAGTATTCATATGCACACAAATATCGAGGAAAGGCACTGAAAGTGCACATAGGGCATCAGAAATGATGTCAGCGGTGTTATAGCCGTTAATCATTCCAGTCTGCAGTAAAAGGAAGAAAGAAAGACATTAGGACACAGCACCAACCAGTGGTTCAGCATTAGAATTAAAGTCACTAGAGTCCTTCATGCATCCCTGATGCGCATGCACATGACAGGATGCCCCATTAGCCAAGATCAGTCAGGTCGGGCAGACTAAACCATGAAGTCATGAGCCCGAAAAGAACATCAGTGTTGGCATGGAGACAAATGAGGGCTTTGCACTAATAAGGCTGAATGTCCAAAAACCACCTAGTGACCCGCGGATTTGACTCTTTGTGAAGTGCCATCAAACTGTAGGGTTGCATGATCAGTTGCAAGAGTGAACTCACAAAATGTAGTACCTCAGCCGGTTAATAGCCCACTTTATTGCCAAGGCTTCTCTTTCCACCCCTGCATACCTGGTCTCCCAGTCTAGTAGTTTCCAGCTCAGGAATATGACAGGTTGTTCAACACCATTGATTCTTTGGCTCAGCAAGGAACCGAGACCTGTGTCCAAAGGGTCTGTCTGTAAAATAAAAGGCAGAGAAAAGTCTGGAGTCTTCAATACAAGTGCTGACATAAGGGCCTGTTTTAAATCACGGAATGGGGCATCCATTTTAGCATCCCATTTCACAGTGTCAGTCACTGTTCTTTGTAAGGTCTGTCAAGGGTGCTGCCCTCTCAGCGAAACAGGGAAGAAACTGGTGGTAGTATCCCGCTAAACCAGGAAGCTTGGACTTGCTGCTTGGTTTTGAGACGGGGCCATTTCATAATGGCATTGACTTTGATTTCATTGGGGTCGTACTGTATACTTCCCCAATACTTCCACAGTTTCAAAAAATTTACATGGTAAGCTCTTTCCACTGATTAGGTTGTTTCACTGAATAATCAACCAGTCCTTTCCTCTCCTTAATTTCATAGGGGCCTTGCCAATGTGCCAACAATTTGGAATGCAAAGTGAGAATGAGAACTATGACTGGGTGCCTCGGATGGAACTAACAAACTGTGGAGCCATGATTGTAATAATGAGCCTGCCTTTGCTGTTTGCACATGCTCCATGATCTCTTTTAAAATAGGCCAAATTTTTTTTAGATCTATCATGTTACTGCTCGGGCGGCATGGTGGCGCAGTGGGTAGCGCTGCTGCCTCGCAGTTGGGAGATCTGGGGACCTGGGTTCACTTCCCGGGTCCTCCCTGTGTGGAGTTTGCATGTTCTCCCCGTGTCTGCGTGGGTTTCCTCCGGGCGCTCCGGTTTCCTCTCACAGTCCAAAGACATGCAGGTCAGGTGGATTGGTGATTCTAAATTGGCCCTAGTGTGTGCTTGGTGTGTGGGTGTGTTTGTGTGTGTCCTGCGGTGGGTTGGCACCCTGCCCGGGATTGGTTCCTGCCTTGTGCCTGTGTTGGCTGGGATTGGCTCCAGCAGACCCCGTGACCCTGTGTTCGGATTCAGCAGGTTGGAAAATGGATGGATGGATGGATGTTACTGCTCAAAATATTCCAGAATATTGGTGGAGGGGTGTGCCGGTTCCTCCCAACCCTCTTTTAGAATATCCAATAACCCTTGTGGTTGTTGTTCATACAATAACTCAGATGGGGAGAAGCCCGTGAAGGCTTGTGGCACCCCCTGGTATGCAAACAACATGAGGGGATGTAGCTGATCCCAGTTCCTCCTGCCCTTGATGACCACTTTGCACAGCATCTGTTTAACTGTTTGATTACACCATGCTACTAAACCATCAGTTTGAGGATAAAACACTGTTTTAAATGCTTAATTCTGAGATATTTAGCAACCTCCCTGAATATCTCTGAAGTGACAGATGACCCTTGGTCCGTTAGGACTTCTTTAGGGATGCCAACATGCGCAAAGACCCCTACCAGTTCCTGCAGAAAGTTTTTGGAATTAGCTACTCTCAGGTGGTGTGGCAGTGTGGGTTGGCTCCACCCTGAGCCAAATGGTCCCTTCTGAAAGCCTCTTGGACCTGCCACCATCAACAATGTTATCAAGATGAGCCAGGCAAATAAGGACACTCACAAAGCAAGGGGTAGGCACATAAAGTGATTTAGAGCTTTTATTAAAATCCAGCAGTCACAACAAAGTGTTTAAAGTGCAGTGCTCCATCCATTATAAATAAATAAATCATAAAATGCCCAAGTGTTAGTGGAGGTTAAAAACAAATAAATAACCTATTAAAATGAAATTAAAACATTGTTCAGGAAGCTTCTATACAAATTGCTGAGCTGTGGTGCATCTCTAGCCTGGCGTCTCCTCCCCTAACCTAGACGGGCCAGGCATGATGTGAAGATGCCCAACTGACAGGCACAGCCCTCCTTCTTCTACAGGTTCAGGTCCCTACTGTCCCATGGCACCCAGCAGAGCTCCCAATCTGGACCTCACTCCAAGACTTGGGTTCCTCTGGCCATCCGTGGCCCCAACAGGGCTCCCCATCCAAGCTTCCCCGACTCTTGCTGCCTTCCCAGACTTACACTGAAGTGGCATCCAGGTCACTCCAGCTCCCTAACCTCTCAGCTGGATTAACTGTTTCCAGGCCTTGCGCGTCGGCTGCACGCTCCCCAAGGGACTCTCCTCCTGGCTGTCTGCCTCCTCTCTTACGCTGTCTCTCTCATCTTCCTGTCTGCTTCTCTCTCCTTCAATTAACTTTCTTTCTCCTCTTCCTTTCCCTTTCGTTTTTACCATTTCTGCTATCCTGGCTCCCTTTTTATCTTTCTCTGCTGGCGCAGTGCCTCGATCGTGAACTGCAGAAAGCCAATGAAGTAATTAGGACAGAACACACCCTCACATACAGGAGTGCTCCATCTCAATCACTCTGCCAACCATCCACAGCCATCCAAAGCATCACACACCCACAAAGTTTGAGCCGGCTATTTAATTATTTAATTAAAAACTGATCACTGCTGCTTAGCCGCAGACCTGCGATACAACATGGGGTAGCGTGTAGCATAATCAACCATTATTAATATGCATTTATGGCCACAAGCATAGAGTTCAAGCGGTCCTCCAATATATCTACCCCAATGCTCTCAGATGGGACATCAATGAGCGGGATGGAGAAAAGAGGAGCACAGTCCATCGTTAAGTAATTGTGTGTCTATGAGCAAGTCACTTTGAGCAAACACCTTCCTGTGCTCCATTTGGAAAAACAAAGAATATGGAACCAGCTGTATCTCAAATGAAGTAAGTCACACTGGATAAAGGTGAAAACCAAGTAACAATATAGCTTCTACCAGAATGTATTGTTGTGGGGTGTTGGCAGCAGCCTGGCTGATTGAATGCAAATTAAGCTTACCATGCTGACGTTCCCTTCAGCGCATGCACATGTATAATTCATTTGATCATTCAGAGCTCACTCTACATTGGTTGCTCTCAAACTCAGTCCTGAGGATGTCCTATGGCTGCAGGCTTTTTTCAATGAACTTCTGCTTGTAGTTGTAGCCTGTTTAAGCAAGCTGTTATTTATAAATTTCTATGTTTTGGGGTCAATGCAACACTAAGCTTGGTATATTTGTATTAGAATGATCCAAGCATTTATGTACTTTCCATTTGGATAATGTAGTGTTTTTTTAAGTTTTTTTAATTATTTTTTTATCATCATCATGAGCTTAAGTCTTCTGGTTATTTATTCCAGTATTTATTAATGAGCATATTAGTGGGTCTGATGCTGAAGCAACTCTTCAGCATTTAGTGTTATCTCCACTGTTCTTTATTAATTGTCATTATTAAGACACAATGAAGGGAGCAAATCACAGAAAAAAATGACAGATTCATAAGAAAACAACAAAAGAGAATTAAGCATTAAGCAATATTTGTATATATCCTATAAATATATAACTTTTATTGCTGTGCAGTTCAGAATGCAGAATAACAGAAGGCTGCTTGAATAAGATCAGTTAGAAATAAAATGACTAACTGACCATGAAACTGGTTGGAACTGAGGCTGAGTTTGAGAAGCACTGCTCTGTATAAATACATATACTGAGGCATGATGCATGATGGAATAATGCACACCAAGTATTAGGAAGCTTGCAATTAGAACGTATGTAGTATGTGATTGATACAGAGGTACCAGACAGACTTACTTATGGTGCAAGTAAAACCATCCATCCATCCATCCATTCTCTTCCGCTTATCCGAGGTCGGGTCGCGGGGCAGCAGCTTGAGCAGAGATGCCCAGACTTCCCTCTCCCCGGCCACTTCTTCTAGCTCTTCCGGGAGAATCCCGAGGCGTTCCCAGGCCAGCCGGGAGACAAAGTCCCTCCAGCGTGTCCTGGGTCTTCCCCGGGGTCTCCTCCCGGTTGGACGTGCCCGGAACACCTCCCCAGGGAGGCGTCCAGGAGGCATCCTGATCAGAAGCCCGAGCCACCTCATCTGACTCCTCTCGATGCGGAGGAGCAGCGGCTCTACTCTGAGCCCCTCCCGGATGACTGAGCTTCTCACCCTATCTTTAAGGGAGAGCCCAGACACCCTGCGGAGGAAACTCATTTCAGCCGCTTGTATTCGCGATCTCGTTCTTTCGGTCACTACCCATAGCTCATGACCATAGGTGAGGGTAGGAACATAGATCGACCGGTAAATTGAGAGCTTTGCCTTATGGCTCAGCTCCTTTTTCACCACGACACACCGATGCAGAGCCCGCATCACTGCGGATGCCGCACCGATCCGCCTGTCGATCTCACGCTCCATTCTTCCCTCACTCGTGAACAAGACCCCGAGATACTTGAACTCCTCCACTTGAGGCAGGATCTCACTCCCAACCCTGAGAGGGCACTCCACCCTTCTCTGGCTGAGGACCATGGTCTCGGATTTGGAGGTGCTGATTCCCATCCCAGCCGCTTCACACTCGGCTGCAAACCGATCCAGAGAGAGCTGAAGATCACGGCCTGATGAAGCAAACAGGACAACATCATCTGCAAAAAGCAGTGACCCAATCCTGAGTCCACCAAACCGGACCCCCTCAACACCCTGGCTGCGCCTAGAAATTCTGTCCATAAAAGTTATGAACAGAATCGGTGACAAAGGGCAGCCCTGGCGGAGTCCAACTCTCACTGGAAACGGGTTCGACTTACTGCCAGCAATGCGGACCAAGCTCTGACACCGGTTGTACAGGGACCGAACCGCCTTTATCAGGGGGTCCGGTACTCCATACTCCCGGAGCACCCCCCACAGGATCCCCCGAGGAACACGGTCGAACGCCTTTTCCAAGTCCACAAAACACATGTAGACTGGTTGGGCGAACTCCCATGCACCCTCCAGGACTCTGCTAAGGGTGTAGAGCTGGTCCACTGTTCCGCAACCAGGACGAAAACCGCACTGTTCCTCCTGAATCCGAGGTTCGACTATCCGATGGACCCTCCTCTCCAGAACCCCCGAATAGACTTTTCCAGGGAGGCTGAGGAGTGTGATCCCTCTGTAGTTGGAACACACCCTCCGGTCCCCCTTCTTAAAGAGGGGGACCACCACCCCGGTCTGCCAATCCAGAGGCACTGTCCCTGATGTCCATGCGATGTTGTAGAGACGTATCAACCAAGACAGCCCTACAACATCCAGAGCCTTGAGGAACTCCGGGCGTATCTCATCCACCCCCGGGGCCCTGCCACCAAGGAGTTTTTTGACCACCTCGGTGACCTCAGTCCCAGAGATGGGAAAGCCCACCTCCGAGTCCCCAGGCTCTGCTTCCTCATTGGAAGGCATGTTATTGGGATTGAGGAGGTCTTCGAAGTACTCCCCCCCACCGACTCACAACGTCCCAAGTCGAGGTCAGCAGCGCACCATCCCCACCATATACAGTGTTGACACTGCACTGCTTCCCCCTCCTGAGACGCCGGACGGTGGACCAGAATCTCCTCGAAGCCATCCGAAAGTCGTTCTCCATGGCCTCCCCAAACTCCTCCCATGCCCGAGTTTTTGCCTCAGCAACCACCAAAGCTGCATTCCGCTTGGCCTGCCGGTACCTATTAGCTGCCTCCAGAGTTCCACAGGATAAAAGGGACCAGTAGGACTCCTTCTTCAGCTTGATGGCATCCCTCACCGCCGGTGTCCACCAACGGGTTCGGGGATTGCCGCCACGACAGGCACCGACCACCTTACGGCCACAGCTCCGGTCAGCTGCCTCAACAATAGAGGCACGGAACATGGCCCATTCTGACTCAATGTCCCCCACCTCCCTCGGGACATGGTCGAAGTTCTGCCGGAGGTGGGAGTTGAAGCTACTTCTGACAGGGGGCTCTGCCAGACGTTCCCAGCAGACCCTCACAACACGTTTGGGCCTACCAGGCTTGACCGGCATCCTCCCCCACCATCGAAGCCAACTCACCACCAGGTGGTGATCAGTTGATAGCTCCGCCCCTCTCTTCACCCGAGTGTCCAAGACATGTGGCCGCAAGTCCGACGACACGACCACAAAGTCGATCATTGAACTGAGGCCTAGGGTGTCCTGGTGCCAAGTGCACATATGAACACCCCTATGCTTGAACATGGTGTTTGTTATGGACAATCCGTGACGAGCACAGAAGTCCAATAACAAAACACCACTCGGGTTCTGATCGGGGGGGCCATTCCTCCCAATCACGCCCTTCCAGGTCTCACTGTCATTGCCCACGTGAGCATTGAAGTCCCCCAGCAGTATGAGGGAGTCCCCAGAAGGTATGTCCTCTAGCACACCCTCTAGGGCAGGGGTCGGCAACCCGCGGCTCTGGAGCCGCATGCGGCTCTTCAGCCTCCTTGTAATGGCTCCTTTTGGCCTTGACAAAAAAAAAAAAAAACATGAAAATGAATAACGGCAATTTCTTAATTTAATTTGTATATAATATATGTAATATATATAATGTTTATTTACTACTACTACTGTTATACACTTTAACATCTAATTTTTATTTTTATTTTTTATTTATAATTTGTCAACTAAAATATGCGTCACATCTACGTCTATAGCCCTCGCCTTTAGCTGCAGGTGGCTTCTGGAGTGTGCGACCCCTGCAC
This sequence comes from Erpetoichthys calabaricus, assembly GCF_900747795.2. Taxonomy (NCBI): domain Eukaryota; kingdom Metazoa; phylum Chordata; class Cladistia; order Polypteriformes; family Polypteridae; genus Erpetoichthys; species Erpetoichthys calabaricus. The sequence goes on from NC_041394.2 coordinate 130,999,954, forward strand.
TAACCATGAATAAATCCCAAAAATGAAAAATCCCAGAAGAGAACAGAGAGTTTAATTCTGCGTGGACAGAAGCATTTGCCTTCACCGCCAACGACGCTGGCTTACCGGTGTGCTTAATATGTGGCGATAAATTATCGAACAACAAAAAATGTAACGTTGAAAGACATTTTCGAAACAAGCACTCAGCATTCACTGAAAAATACCCAAGTGAAGATGAGCGAAAGAGAGCAATTTCAGAACTGCAACGGAAAGCTGAACAGAGCAAACATACTTTCAAAAAGTGGATCACTTCTCCACAATCAACTACAGCTGCTAGTTTTGTGGCAGCTCAAGAGATCGTAAGGAGGGGTAAGCCGTTCACAGACGGAGAATACATGAAAGAATCGTTCATAAAAATATCAGAGCATCTATTCTCTGACTTTAAATGTTTTGGCGTAGGATGTTTTGGTGTTTGAGCGCATGATGACAGTGTTTGCCAGAGATGTACAGAAAGGTACACTCTCTCACTTCCCCTCCCTGAGAGAGTTCAAAGCAGTGAACATTCACATAAATTGTGATTATTTCCAACGTACAATTATTGCAATGCAAGCTGCATTTAGAGAAAGATTCAGTGAGTTCAGAAAGAAAAAAAAACACTCTCTCCTTCCCTGGACATCGACCCATCCCTGCTGAACACATCCGCATTCACAGGAGTAAGTAAGCCCGATCTAGAAATTGAACTGGCCGCATAGCGGATAAAGATTTATGGGTGTCCAAGTTCAAATGCCCGACAGCGGATCTTGAAGAAGTCGCCCGTCAGAAGGCTACTCTCGCTAAAGAGCACAAATGGACTGATATTGAAAACCTCCCCAAACCCGACAAACTTGTTTTCAATACATGGAGTGCCATTCCCGAAACATATATGAACATGAAAAAATATGCATTTGGAGTCCTGTCCATCTTTGGCTCAACATACTTATGTGAGCAAGTTTTCTCAAGCATGAACTTCATAAAGTCCAAATATCTCTCCCACCTCACACATGAGCCTGCAGTCCTGTGTGAAGGTCAAAGTCACATCGTATAGCCCCGACATAGAACAACAACAGCATTTATTTATATAGCACATTTTCATACAAAAAGTAGCTCAAAGTGCTAGAGATGATCTGCAGCGAACTTCAGATACAGAAGTCACATTAAACAGGTGAGAACAATAGCATTTAATAGGCTAATATTTAAAAAAAAAAAAAAAAAACACATTTATTTCAGACCCGGAGCTGATGTAGGTTTTTTTGTATGTTCAGGTGCTTCAGTTGATTGCTGGCTGAGAGGGAAACCTGACGAGGATGAGAGCACACTGAAATGGAATTTTATGTTTACTTTTTTTAAAGCTGCTAAGCTACAGCTTAATGTTTTATTTATATTAAAGTGGGCTAGTTTTTATTTAAATTTTATACAGGTATAGGAAGGACTCAAATAGGCCTGCAGAGTTCAGTTAAATTTATTTCAAAATAGGCCTACACATGCACACTGCACTTCTGTTTGTTGTATTCCGTGGTTGTAACATGTAAAATCTAAAAAAAGATTAAAACTTTTAAAAGTTTATAAGCTGTGTTATGTTTTGCGGCTCCAGACTATTTTTCTTTGGAGGAAGAGGGGGCAAAATGGCTCTTTTGATAGTGAAGGTTGCAGACCCCTGCTCTAGGGACTCCAAAAAGGGTGGGTACTCTGAACTGCTGTTCGGTGCATACGCACAAACAACAGTTAGGACCCATCCCCCCACCCGAAGGCGGAGGGAGGCTACCCTCTCGTCTACCGGGGTAAACCCCAATGTACAGGCTCCAAGTCGGGGGGCAATAAGTATACCCACACCCGCTCGGCACCTCTCACCAGGGGCAACTCCAGAGTGGTAGAGAGTCCAGCCCCTCTCAAGGAGATTGGTTCCAGAGTCCAAGCTGTGCGTTGAGGTGAGCCCGACTATATCTAGCCGGAACCTCTCAACCTCACGCACAAGCTCCTCCTCGAACCGCCACCTTATCGTGGTAGAGGGGTTTGTGTGTCCCAATGATCCTAGGAGCTCTGTTGTCCGGGGCTTTATGCCCCTGGTAGGGCCACCCAAGGCAAACTGGTCCTAGGTGAGGGATGAGACAAAGTGCGGTTCAACAGACCTCCTATGACGAATAAAAAATTTGGACGGCGTTTTCCCTCGCCCGGACGCGGGTCACCGGGGCCCCCTTCTTGAGCCAGGCCTGGAGGTGGGGCTCGTTGGCGAGCGCCTGGTGGCCGGGCTTGCACCCATGGGGCTCGGCCAGGCACAGCCCGAAGAGGCAACGTGGGTCCCCCTTCCCATGGGCTCACCACCTATGGGAGGGGCCAAGGAGGTCGGGTGCAGTGTGAGTTGGGTGGTGGCCGAAGGCGGGGACCTTGGCGGTCCGATCCTCGGCTACAGAAGCTGGCTCTTGGGACATGGAATGTCACCTCTCTGAAGGGGAAGGAGCAAGTAAAACTCTTGTGTAAAAGAAAAGATTTTTCTTTTTACTTATTTTTGCACTACAGGTAACATTTTAGTTTGGCACACAGGCACCCTTTAGAGACCACAACTCATTTATGTAAGATATGTTTGATACAGAGGTGCCATACATACTACAACTGTTACATAATGGAATAGACAGCTATATTTCTTTTTCAAATCCCACATTATTATGGTGCCGTCCTAAGTGGATGTCTTCTTGATTATTAATCATAAAAAATCCTATACAGTGGAACCTCGGTTCACGAACGCTTCGGTACACGTACAATTCGGTTTACGACCAAAAAGTTCGTCAAACTTTTGCCTCGGTTCACAACCACACACTCGGTATATGAACAAGCCAGGTTCCCTTTCGGTTTGTACATGTTCAGTCTCTCCCTGTGCATTTCCTGTGCAGCGAGCAAGAGAGAGACAGCGAGAGAGCGCGACACACACACACGCACACGCACGCACACACACACACACACACACACACACACACACACAGAGGCAGTGCGAGAGAGAGGCAGCCCGAGAGACAGAGGCACACACACAGGCAGCGTGAGACAGCGAGAGCCGCGCACACACACAGGAGCACGCAGGAGAGAGGCGTGCACACACACAGGAGCGCTCTAGAGAGACACACACACAGGCGCTCCAGGCTCGCAAAAGGGAGAGGCACGCATACACACACAGGCGCGAGAGAGAGCGAGAGAGAGCGAGCGAGGGACGCATAAGGTAGAGAAGGCTTGTTTTTGTTTTCAGTTCTATTTACAGTGAACGGTTCCTAGCCTGCATTGTTGCAATGTTACTTTTCTTGGTGGTTTATTAAATTACGGATTTTTCAAATGTTCATTATTTCCCCTGTGCTTAAAACTCATTAAAAAAGTGTTTTTAACGAGCGGTTCCTAGCACTATAGCGTGAACTATTGCAGTGTTAGTTTTCTCTGTTGTTCAAGGTTTTCTCAGTGTTATTCAATGTTTTTACATTTAGTTTACCATTACGCTGTGCATCCTATGGTAGAATTAACTATATTTGTGCTTAAAAACTAAAAAATATATATATTTACATACAGTTCGTACGGTCTGGAACGGATTAATTGTATGTACATACAATCCTATGGGAGAAATTGCTTCGGTTCACGACCAACTCAGTTTACGACCAGAGTTTTGGAACGAATTATGGTCATGAACCGAGGTTCCACTGTACCACCAACACTATGATTAGCTCTCATCTACTGTAACATAGCCTTTCATGTCCTTGGGATACTGCATAAAGATGGAGTCCATATAGAGACCCTATTTTTATAAGACATCAGCATGCAAACTAAACATGGAATAAAAATGTAGGTAAATGGAGTCAAGAGGCAGCTCTAATTGCTAATCTAAATGTTCCAAAAAATAATCATATAAAGTACTCAGTATTACATTTTCAATTAGTCAAAGAAAATCTCCCTAAATATGAAAACTTTTTTATTCATTTTTGTATTTATCACACCATGTTCTACTGACAATAAGCTTGGTAACACTGATAGAATCACATGCAGCAATGAACCTCTGCTGGTTACAAATTCTTTTAAATGTGGCACAAAAAATGAAAAATCTGGAACATAGCCACACTCCATCATTACAAAAAAAATGAAAATAATGCATTAACAGAAATAAACATAAACTCTAAAACATTGCTGTTATGGTCTCATATTGTAGTAGCAAAATCAAATTAAATAGAAAAAAATACCACAAAAATGTAGTTTTAATTCTTGTTTTCATTGTATCTTATCATGGCACCCTTAAAAGACTACAGTGAAAAAGACATCAAGGCTACAAGGCTGCTTTCTCCATTATTGCTGTCAGTCCAGGAGGGCCACTGTGGTTGTAGTTTCCTCACAGCCAGTCTGATAGTCAGAAGTTTAAAGACATCGGCGAATAAGCCCCCTATTTAACTGAACTACATGCTTAATTTATATATAATTATGTAGGTTCTTCCATTTATATGAACACTTGGCACACTTTTTTAGTTTAATTATACTATATTTGTCAAATAGTGGAGCATTCCCTCTTGTAAATGGACATGTGCTGCATAAAAATAACTTGAATTAGTTATTAGGGCTGAAGTACATGGTGACATAGTGTTTAGTGAGTTGAATGAGGTAAGAGGTTTACTTGCTGGAATGGTGAAGGTGAAAACCTTCAGTCATCCATGAGAGAGCTCAGCTCCCACAATTAAAGGATTATTTGAAGCCAGTCCATGGCTTTAGCATCAGGGTCATAAAGACTGAACTCCATTGCACCTCAAAAACAAAATATCAAAAATTCCCTTTGGCTTTTAAGCATTTATGCTGCTGCCTCGTTCTGCAGTCTCCACAAATAATGTCTTTAAAAAATGTCGCACTTTCACTGAAACGTCTGCATATGCTGTAAAGAGGTTTCCAGCGCCTCTATAACACAATGTCAATTTTATAACTCCCTGGGAATATATGTGGATGCCTTCGCAGACCATTTTTCATGACTTTCAGTGTCTGGTACTCTTGCTTTGTTTTTTGGAAGGTTGTCATACTGAAATGAGATCAATGATTTGTTTCTAAGAAAACATTGAGCATTGGCCCTGAAATATACACTACTGCTATGGAGGTGGTTTTTAATAGTAAGCTAATAAAATGTAGTGTCTGTGTCCATTGATTAGCACTTTGTTAACACCTTACTGACTGTCAACATTTCCTAACAAACTGCTGAAACGCTACCTACTGTATGCTGAAATGGTACCAAAAACTTAAAATGAGGAGGTAACCTACTAAAAGAATAGCTAGCTTAATTTCCTGCCCATATACAGGTAGCCATAGATGTCACCCTTAGGCAAGTGACTTCTAGTTGTCATACTCCATCCATCCATTTTTCAACCCGCTGAATCCTAACACAGGGTCACGGGGGGTCTGCTGGAGCCAATCCCAGCTAACACAGGGCGCAAGGCAGGAACCAATCCTGGGCAGGGCGCCAACCCACCACAGGACACACACACACACACACCAAGCACACACACTAGGGACAATTTAGAATCACCAATCCACCAAACATGCATGTCTTTGGACTGTGGGAGGAAACTGGAACACCCAGAGGAAACCCACGCAGACACAGGGAGAACAGTTGTCATACTCTTTTTTTATTATTTTTCTTAAGTATTATAATTTTGTTTTTTACTTAAATATTATTTGTTTCATAATCTCATTGAAGATGAAAATGGTTTTGATTTACAGTGAATTCAGAAAGTATTCAGACTCCATCACTTTATGCACAATTTGCCTTTTTTTTATCAGACATTCTATTCATTTCCTAATAATGACAAACAGAAAACATGTTTTCAGAACTGCTTCCAAATTTTTTCAAAATCAAAAATTGAAATCTCTTATTCACATAAGCACTCAGACCCTTAATTCAGTACTTTGTGGAAGTCACTTTGGTAGCAAATAGAGCATTAAATCTTCTTGGGTAAGTTTCTACAAGCTTTCCACACTGGGATTTGGGCGGTTGATGCACTTCTTCCTGGCAGACACTCTCAATCTCCATTAGAATAAATGTGAAGCATCTGTAAACTGCCATCTTCAGGTCTCTCCACACATTTTCTATGGAGATTAAGTGTTTGGCTAGGTCATTCAAGGACAGTTAGAGAGGCCTGTCCAGAAGACATTCCAGCATTGTCTTGACTGTATGCTTCAGGTCATTGTCGTGCTGAAAGGTAAACTGTTGTCTCTGTCTGAGGTCGTATACAATCTGGATCAGGTTTTCTTCAAGGACCTCTCTGTATTTGGCTGCCTTCATCCTCCCCTCAGTTCTGACCATTCTACCTATTCCTGCCGCTGGGAAGCACCCCCATAGCATAATGCTGCCATTCTTCAATATATTGAGGTGATGAGCTGTGTTGTCTTCACCAGGCGTAGAGATTAGAGCTCTGCCAAGTACTTAAATTATTGTCTTATCAGACAACAGCATCTTTTTCCTTATGCTCTCAGAGTTCTTTAAAAGTTTGGCAAATTCAAAGTGGACTATCATACACCTTTAATAATAATAATAATTCTTTTCATGCCAGTAAGCTCACCACAGATTAGCTGTTTGGTGGTGAAGGGGTGAGAGACAGGGGATGATTTAGGGGCCAGAATGACTAGGCTCTGTTGGGCAATTTAGCCAGGACATTGGAATAAACTCTACTTTTCACGAAGGATGTCCAGAAATCTTCTATGACCATTGAGAGTCAGGACCTTAGTTTTACATCTTATTTTAAGGATGGTGCCATTTTTACAGCACAGTATTCCCATCATTGCACTGACACATTGGAATCCACATTCAGTGGCCTTCATTTATTTGATTAAGAGCTGCTGAGATGGTTGTCCTTCCAACAGGTTTTCCCATCACAGCAGAAGACTTCTGAAGCACTGTTAGAGTTACCATTATGTTCTTGGTCACATCCCTGACTAAGGCGCTTCTTTCCTGATTAGTCAGTTTGACCGGATAGCCAAGTTTAGTGGCCCAAAATGTCTTCCATTTTACAATTATTGGGGCCACTGGGCTCCTGGGAACGCTTAAAACCTTAGAAATGGTTTAATACCTGTGCACTGATTTATGAGAGTCCCTTGGACTTCATCACTGGGTTTGTATCTTGACATGGAGTGTGAATTGTGGGACCTTATATCCACAGGTGTGTGTCTTTCTAAATGATGACCAACCAATTCTGTTTACCACCAGTGCACTCCAGTAAAGTTCTAGACGCATCTCAAGGATAATTAAAGCAAACAGGATTCACCTGACCACAATGTGTAGTGTCGCAACAAGGGGTCTGAATATTTACATAAATGAGAGATTTGACTTTTTGATATTTAAAAAATTTGCAGACCTTTCTGAGAACATGTGTTCACTTTGTCGTTATTGAATGTGATTGTTGGACAAAAATGGCAAATAAAAAAAATGTCAAAATGAATCCACTGTATGGCTTTTTATATCAAGAAAGGCTGAAAATACAATAAAGATGTGTAGACTTTTAACCACTGCAATCCACAGTCTTCATCACAAGGGCTTCATTTGTCCACTGCAGGTTGAAGCAGTTTTGATTACAGGTGGCTACTTTACTGAGTGAAGTTTGAATGACTATAGAGCTGTGATCATGTACTGTAGGTTGGAGAACAAAAGGCCAACCATAAGATCATCTTGGGTAATGGTGTCTGCTCCGTTTAGTATAAGTAATACCTGATGCTCTACATTAAGCGTTGTGCACTTTTTAAGCTGAATATAAAGAAATACAAAATACTGTAGTATTGAAACTCACAACAAGAAAGGAACTGGTGCCTGCATTTTCCATTTTATGCATAAATAACAGTTAGAAAAACACATTCTAAGAACGTGGTACTAAAATCCATGCAGACACAGTGAGAATGTGCATATTCTAGACAGCAGTGCTAACCACTGTACCACTGCACTTCCTGGCCTTGCCTCCAGAATCTGATTCATCAATCAATCAATTAAATAAATTTAACTCCTCGTATTTTTATTTATTGTAAAAAAATATTGTTAAGGTTGCTACTGTCAGAGGGATTTCAGTTATCATCTACACTTTGCTGTTATTTGGCAACTGTTCACTCATAAAAGGAATCAACTACCTGCTGACCAAGTGAACTGATAAAAGTACCAGGAGCTTGTCTCTGATTCTCATCTGCTACAACAAGATAGTGCCGGATTACATGGCCATCTTGTGAATGTCACCTTGAAAGTAATTCAGAGTCCTTATCTTTAATGTAATTAAAATGAACCCATGAGAAGCCTGGTGTGACCAGACAGTGTGAGTGTCACAAAGTGCTCAAGGATTTAATTCTTGCCATTTTCACTGTCACTGACAAAGTGCCATTGTGATTAAAACAGTAGGGTGGTCTAAGACCTGGCCAGGTAAGATGACCAGATAATAGCACACAGCATTTTAATACTGCAAATAGGGGTTGAAGATCACCCTACTAGTGAATTAAAAAATAAAATAAAGCATAGTAGCACATTTTAAAATGTAAATTGTACAATTAAAGCCAAGGACTACAATATGGAACAGTAAAAGTCATATTACTGCAGGCAGAATTCCCTTTATGTTCACACAGAAGCAACTAAAGAGGAATACATCAGCCCCTTTAATGAACACTAGCCAAGTGCTGCATGCTCTCCGCTTTTATGACACCCACTGAGAAGTGAATGCTTAGCAGTCTCCTCCTGCCTACTAAGTGAAGGTGTGTCATCAGTTATTCTACTCCACTGCAGCAAACGCAACGTCTTCAAGTGGTTTGGTGATGGCAATAATTCACCTACCCTCCTTGTCATTAAATGAGAGTCAGAAAAAAAGGACAATAGAAAAAAAATGATTAGGAAAAAGGGGTATAGCTTATTAAAATGTCGTTTAAACTTAACGTCACTGGAGTACATCAGTTTCTCATCCCGTGCAGAGACTGCTGAAGTCTATTTTAAGATGAATGGGTATCAGCTTTCAAGTGCATTCAAGAATGGAGGCTTTAAATATTTTATTAATCATCTATTGCAGGGGAGCCAAAGCCTATCCATCCAGCACTTAATGTGAGGCAGGAGCCATCCCAGGATGGGACGCTAGTCCATTATGGGGCACACTCTGATATACACACGCAACGCATTATTGAACCCATGTGCATGTCCTTGGGATGTGAGAGAAGATCTGCATCATTGGGGAAAACTTGGCAGAGTTTTGAACCTAAAATTCTGCAGATGAGGGAACAGAATAACCACTGCACTCACTCCCATATTACACTTTATTAATTTTGCTTTTAAAAAGGATATGCTATTATTGGACTTTTAGAGAATGTTATTCATATTTTTATTAACTTGTAGCATTATAAAATGTTATTTAATTCGAGGAATGGATTATAACCTAAATTATTAGTAATGAAATTTTAAATGGCTATTATTCAGCAGTTGTTGTTTGCTTGGAATTGCTTGTTGCTGTGGTTTCTCATGGCTGTTGTACACATGCAATATTAAATTACTTTGCCAACTTTGTGAAACTGAAATGAATGGGGTGCTCCTCCAGGTTTTGCTCATGACTTAGTGTCTGATACTGCTGGGACGGGCTATGGGTTCCTGCACCCCTGTATATCAGCACAAGCCAGCTCCAGCACAGGGTGAAACACACTGAAATCTGCTGTGCAAAAGAAGATGGTGCCAAATCTGGATGTTATCATGAAAGTCCCCTCCTGGAGGCACTCTCTTGAAGCACTTTTAGCCACAGGCTTATTCTACCAAGGTGTGATAAGAAGTGCCACTGGGGGTCTTTTCCACCCACTACTAACAGGCAATTCAATGCTTCCACACGATGTTGTCATTAAGTTTGTATTTATTTAGCAATTGATTGATTAATTAGCTGTATTATTTCTTGTGTGGGTCTGTATCCTTGTTTTTTTTTTTGTGCTTCTGCCGATGTATGTTTGAATTTCCCCATGGGATTAAGTAGTACTAGGGTGTTGCACCGTGTTAGCCATTATGAATGTAGAGAAAAGTCAAGCAAAATGACACCTTGTATTGGCTAACTAAAAAGATTACAATATGCAAGCTTTCGAGGCAACACAGGTCCCTTCTTTAGGCAAGATGTAATACAGAAATTGGAGTTCCCTGTGTTTATATACACACTAGGACAAGAAACAACATTGGTAAATCTTTAAGTGAGAAATCTTAAATGTAAAAAATTAATAGATTCCTTCAGGCTAGGGTTCATTTAACATCAGACAAGGTTATACTCCCAAAACAACCGACACCCAAATAAGAAGAGCTACTGCCATACCCAGAGACAACCTTCTGGAATATAAAAACAAACACAACAAGAACCGCATCCCCCTTGTTGTCACCTACAACCCACATCCTGAAGCGCTTTGAAAAATTATAAAAGAACTTCAGCCAATGCTAAACAATGACCAAACACTGAAAAATATATTTCCTGAACCTCCCCTCCTAGCATACAGACAACCACCAAACCTACCTAGCAACTAATTGTCCGAAGCTCCCTAAGTGAACCAATAGAAAATGGCACATCTCCCTGCCTACAGAAAAGATGTAAAACATGCGCCCACATTTATAATTCAGACTGTATAGTTATACCACACTGCCGACTAGAACATCACATAAAGGGATTATTTTCCTGCAGATCATCTAATGTGGTCTACCTAATTCTCTGCATGAAATGTCCTGACACTGCACTCTATGTGGGAGAAACTGGACAAACACTCCGCCAGAGAGTGAATTTACACAGGTTCCACATTAAACGTGGCAACACAGAAGTTCCTGTAGCAGCCCACTTCAACAGCCATGGACACTGTGAGAGGGACTTTAAAGTCACAGTGCTTATGGGTTACTTCAAAACACAGCAAGAGAGAAAAGAATGGGAAGTTAAACTCATGCTAAAATTTAATACATTACAACATGGTTTGAGTAGAGACAAGAGTTTTATGGCCAGATATGAGGATTGTTTGCATCTCTCAGATTGACACAGACAACCTGTCTACAGACCCATATTGTTTTGAAAAACTCATCAGAAACTTCAAACGATGTTGTTGGACAGTTATCTTATCCAAAGATCTTGACCATACATTGTTTTTCTCTCTCTTGTTAAATGAACCCTAGCCTGAAGGAATCTATTAATTTTTTACATTTAAGATTTCTCATTTAAAGATTTACCAATGTTGTTTCTTGTCCTAGAGTGTGTATATAAACACAGGGAACTCCAGTTTCTGTATTACATCTTGCCTGAAGAAGGGGCCTGAGTTGCCTCGAAAGCGTGCATATTGTAATCTTTTTAGTTAGCCAATAAAAGGTGTCATTTTGCTTGACTTTTCTCCCTGTGGGATTAATACAGGTTATCTAATCTAATCTAATCTAATAATACAAAAAAATCTCTTTAAAATGGATGTAATACTTATTATTTTTTTCTTTTTGGGAAAAAATATGAATTTTTGTAGTACAGTGAGCTCCAGGGCACTAGGTTTGAGTTTTGTTCTGGCCATTACCTCTGTAGAATTTATACATCCTCCTTTTGTCTGTAATGATTTTTCTACTGGTTCTCTTGTCTTAAGTTAATTGTGAGGGTATGGTCAGTCTTGCTATTTCACTGCCCCGTGTTCTGGACAGACTTGCTCACAAAATGAACCTGAATTGGACTAAAAGTTAGATAAAGAATAAATAAAATAAGATAATTATTCCATATGGCTCAAGTGAAGCATTTCTTATAACATTAGTAAAATGACCGACAGCTTGCCTCACACTGCTTGTCCTGGCAGGGACACCTCAGTGCACTTTGCCTTAAAGTTCAGAAAGTAATGAAGAGTTTAGGGAGAAATATAGAAAGTGAGGTACACTCATGAGTTATACAAAAATAAGAATGCCATATAAGCATGCATTGTGATGCTACACTTTGATTAAAAAAAAACATATTTTTCTTTATATGTTTTTGCCAGTTGGCCTCAGTTAACAAGTCTTTATACTTCTGAGCTATTCAGGAGTGGGCCACAGGAGGTTACTTTTTTCCAGGATCTGATTTCCTGTAGTTGGCATTTTCCTTTCCTCCATCTGGTCATATCTATTGTGAATTAATTAATTAATGACTCTTTTATATCAGCATTTATTCACAAGTTGGTAATTGTTTTAACAATGCTAGATTACTCTGAGTCATTTATTAATTCCTGGATGTTTGTATTTTTCTTTCTTCTTTTAATTAGTACATAGTATGGGAAGCACATGATAAAGTGTTGGGGTCTCCCTGAGATCCCCATTTATTAGCAGCACTGCTACTAACAAAAGAACAAAAATTAGAAATAAAATAGCTGTGGAATCTTTGTGATCTTTCCACAACTTACAGATTTACGTGTTTCTGCAGGCTAGTCTGGCTCCAGTAGTCACAGGTCCATAGTGAACTCCCATTTCTAGCTGACATGCTGGTCACATAGAGCTTGGACTAGAAGGCTTCTGGTGATCAATTTATATATATATATATTTATATATATATATATATATACATACAGAGGGGGGTGGTATGGTAATGCAGTGGTAGCGCTGCAGCCTCGCAGTAAGGATACCTGGGTTCGCTTCCCAGGTCCTCCCTGCATGGAGTTTGCATGTTCTCCCCATGTCTGCATGGGTTTCCTCCCACAGTCCAAAGACATGCAGGATAAGTGCATTGACAATCCTAAATTGTCCCTAGTGTGTGCTTGATGTGTGGGTGTGTGTGGGTGTGTGTTTCCCCTGTGGTGGGCTGGCACCCAGCCCGCGATATGTTCCTGCCTTGTGCCCTGTGTTGTCTGGGATTGGCTCCAGCAGACCCCCGTGACCCTGTGTTATGAAATAGCGGGTTGGATAATGGATGGATGGATGGATATATACTGAGAGAGAAAGAGAGAGAGATTATATACTGTATATTGCAAGAAGTAACCAGGCAGTCAGACGACTCAGAGAAGCTAAAAAAGGTTGGGGTACCACCCTTATAACAAAATAAAAAGACAGTCAAAAACGGCTCAAACAAAATGCCCTTTGACTCAGATAACCCTCCTACAACACTAATCTTAACCATAGTGTAATGGGGGCCTAATGCTAATCATAGTCTAATGTGATGGGTGTTACGTGACTGACGTTGAGGGTGTTTCGTGATGTTGGGGCATTACATAATTGAGCTCATAGGTACTGCGGTCTGCAATTACACTCTTTTGCAAAGCCAGGAAGATGGTTCCCAGATGCACATGCACTTATACCTAAAATTAAAAATGTAATTACATTTTCCAGGCAGCACGGTGGCACAGTGGGTAGCGCTGCTGCCTCGCAGTTTGGAGACCTGGGTTCGCTTCCCGGGTCCTCCCTGCGTGGAGTTTGCATGTTCTCCCCGTGTCTGCGTGGGTTTCCTCCGGGTGCTCCGGTTTCCTCCCACAGTCCAAAGACATGCAGGTTAGGTGCATTGGCGATCCTAAATTGTCCCTAGTGTGTGCTTAGTGTGTGCGTGTGTGCGCGCCCTGCAGTGGGCTGGCTCCAGCAGACACTCGTGACCTTGTAGTTAGTATATAGCGAGTTGGATGATGGATGGATTATATTTTCCTTAGGGTAAATTGTATTGTTAACCTTTGTCAGAAGAATAATTCAGAGACATCACAAACGTTTGGGGCAGCCATCCGTATAATATGCTCGGCTGCAAAATTGCTCTTTTTTTATACAAGATGTGCTTAGTTTAGAGTCCAAAACAGAACCGCCAGTACTGAGGCAAGATGGCAGTTTTAAAGGCCTGGAAAGGAAATGACGTCATCGTAGCAGGAACTGGGAGTGGCATCCTCGTGGTCGGAAGTGATGTCATCCTTGGGGCCAGCAAGAGGTGGGATTTCTTGGGAAAGGTCTGCAAGGGACTGAGAGAGATAGTTAGTAAGTACACTCCGCCGCCCCCTGGCCTGGCGTAGAACTACAAGTGATTAGGCCCTACAGCTGTTCCCCATGCGCACGTGTGTGACAAGCCCCCCCCCTTAGCCCAGACCCACTGGGTCGGGCGGACCTGTCCGAGAGGTCGTGGACTCGAGAGAGAGCATCCGCATTGGCATGGAGAGAACTCTTCCGGTGAACAAGCGAGAACTTATAAGGTTGGAGGTCAAGAAACCACCTAGTGACCCGCGGATTTGACTCCTTGTGAAGGGCTTTCCACTGGAGGGGTGCATGGTCCGTCACCAGAGTAAATTCACGGCCCAAGAGGTAGTACCTCAACTGCGTAATCGCCCATTTTATCGCAAGAGCCTCCCGTTCCACTGCCGCATACCTGGTCTCCCGATCCAGCAGTTTCCGGCTCAGGTACCTGACGGGGTGTTCAACACCATCGACACTTTGGCTCAGCACAGCCCCCAGGCCTGTGTCCAAAGCGTCCGCCTGGAGTATAAAAAGAAGTGTAAAGCTGGGGGCTTTTAATATGGGTGCTGATGTAAGGGCCCGTTTGAGGTCACAAAATGCAGCGGCCGTCTTGTCAGTCCATACCACGTGGTTTGGGGTCCTCTTCTTTGTAACGTCTGTCAAGGGTGCTGCTCTCTCGGAGAACCGGGGTACAAACCGGCAGTAGTACCCCGCTAACCCGAGAAATGCCTGAACTTGTCACTTGGAATTCGGACGGGGCCAGTTTAATATGGCATCAACTTTGGAATACTGTGGTTTGACGGCACCACGACCCACCAGGTAGCCCAAATATTTAGCTTCTTTTAATCCAAAGAAACACTTCTTTGGGTTAATTCAAAGCCCGGCTTCAACCAGTGTCCGCAATACCGTTTCCACCTGCCGCACATGATTCCTCCATGTGCTGGAAAAGATGACAACGTCATCCAAATAGGCAGCACTAAATGCGTTATGGGGCCAGAGCACTCTGTCCACCAGACGCTGAAAAGTTGCCGGCACCCCATGTAACCCGAATGGGAGAACTGTGTACTGCCAGTGTCCACTAGGGGTGCTAAACACGGTCTTAGTCTTCGCGGAGTCTGTTAAAGGAACCTGCCAGTACCCCTTTGTCATGTCAAGTGTGGTCAAAAACTTCGCTTACCCAAGTCTCCCGAGGAGGTCATCCACGTGAGGCATTGGGTAGGCGTCAAATTGGGAGACTTGATTCAGTCGACGGAAGTCGTTGCAAAACCTCCAACTCCCGTCGGGCTTACTGACCAAGACAATCGGGCTGGACCAGGGTCTATAACTTTCCTCAATCACACCTAGCTCCAGCATGCACTTGATCTCAAGCTCCACTTCTGCCTTCTTTGCTTCGGGAAGACGATATGGGCGTTCTCATTTGACAACTCCGGGGTTTGTCACGATGTCGTGCGCAATCAAAGAGGTCCTTCCGGGTTGCTCACTTACTACCTCCGGAACGGACAAGATCGCTGTCTCAAGTTCCTGTCTCTGTTTAGCATTCAAGTTGTTACTGAAGTTAAGGCTGTCACTCTGAGCAAAGAAAGAGCGGGGCTGAGCGGAGGAGGGATCAGGGTCCCTCTCCTTCCACGGCTTCAGCAAATTAACATGATACACCCGCTCGCTCGGCCGACGATTGGGTTGTTTCACCAAATAATCAACGAGCCTTTCCTCTCCTTAACTTCATACGGGCCTTGGCAATGGGCAAGCAACTTCGAATGCGAGGTAGGGACCAACACCATGACACGATCCCCCGGTTGGAACTCCTGGAGAACCGTGCCACGATCATAATAGTGGGCCTGTGCTGTTTGTGCCTCTTCCATGTGACTCTTTAAAATAGGTTGGATTTTCCCGAATCGATCGCGTAACTGCGCGATATACTCTTAATATATTGACAGAGGGAAGAGCCTCTCCTTCCCATCCTTCTTTTAAAACATCCAATAATCCTCGGGGTTGCCATCCATACAACAGTTCAAAAGGGGAGAACCCTGTAGAGGCTTGTGGGACTTCCCGATAAGCAAAGAGCACGAGGGGGAGGAGCTGATCCCAGTTCCTCCCGTCCCCGCTGACCACCTTGCGCAGCATTTGCTTGAGAGTTTGATTGAACCTCTCAACAAGATCATCGGTTTGAGGATGATACACGTACACATACACACGTACACACATACGTACACACACACGTACGTACGTACACACACACACGTACGTACGTCCCTTAAGTGCTTTATTTTGAGTAACTTGGCCGTTTCCTTGAACGTCGCAGAGGTAAAGGGCGTCCCTTGATCCATGAGGATTTCTTTAGGGATCCCGACACATGCAAATACACCCACTAGTTCCCGTGCGATAGCTTTCGTAGTGGCAGAGTGCAACGGAACTGCCTCTGGATATCGGGTAGCGTAATCTACGAGGACTAATATATATTTACTAATATATATTTATGTCCTCGGGCCGAGGGCTCCAGGGGTCCTACTATATTGACCCCAATACGCTCAAAGGGAACATCAATCAGGGGAAGGGGAACGAGAGGAGCGCGGTCCCTCCTAGGAATTTGCCGTAATTGACATTCTGGACAAGAAATGCAAAAACAGCGAACCACCTCGTTTATTCCCGGCCAATAAAATCTGAGCTTAATCCACTGTAAAGTTTTTTCGGTGCCTAGATGGCCTCCCAGGAGATGGGCGTGTGCCAACTCACAAACCTGCCGCCCGTAGGTTCGTGGGATTAGCAGCAACTTCCACACTCTGCCCTCATGATCAGCTACTCGATATAACAGATCGTTGTCAAGTACAAAGTGAGGGATGGGCAGATGAGTGCATTGGCCATTGACAAGCATGACTGCATTTTCAGCAGACTTCAGGGAGTCGTCATTCCATTCCTGATAGACGCCGGTGTTTCATTAAATTGAAATTGCAAGTCGGAGAGAGGGTCCGGTCTGACCTCAAGGGGCGGGGAGTCCTCCCAGCTCGTCGAGGCCCGGGCTGATGACATGTTTATGTGCGACGGCCCAGGAACCTCCCCATCCTCCTCGGAGTCTTCCATATCTCTTTCCTCCGGCCGGTTACACGGCGTGGAAACAGCCTGAGACGGGTTTGTTCCTTCTATGACTAGGCCTATAGAGTTACGAGGAGTGGATATCAGTACACCGCATTTACTGT